>NW_020175017.1:6069256-6075237 GCF_003031525.2 Neophocaena asiaeorientalis asiaeorientalis | reverse complement strand
AAGACCTCTTAATGGCTAGGAATGCAGATATATGTAAGAGTTGGCCAGGGGGGTTGGGGGGCCTGAGTCTTTGACTGCAACTCACTTTAGAGACTGCAGATACATTAGTTGTGCAAAGTCTGATGTGGGGAGGGCAGCTTCTTCCTGTGACACCTGCCAGGTAAAGCTTTTGTAATTGCTTATGGTTGAGTTTGAAAAATCACATACAGTAAGGAGCTGGACTACTCAAGTGTTCATTGTTTGAGCCCATTTATACAGAACTCTAGAAGTAGCATCAAATTTATATAGTAAAGGAACATATATTAATGGTTGCCTAGGATTGGGAGGTGGGTTAGATTCATTGCAAAGGGGCATGAGCAACTTTTATTTATTTATTTATTTGTGGCTGCATTGGGTCTTCGTTTCTGTGCGTGGGCTTTCTCTAGTTGCGGTGAGCAGGGGCTACTCTTCGTTGCGGTGCGCAGGCTTCTCATTGCGGTGGCTTCTCTTGTTGCGTGCAGAGCATGGGCTCTAGTTGCGCGGGCTTCAGTAGTTGTGGCTCGCGGGCTCTAGAACACAGGCTCAAGTTGTTGTGGTGCTCGGGCTTAGTTGCTCTGCGGCATGTGGGATCTTCCCAGACCAGGGCTCGAACCCATGTCCCCTGCATTGGCAGGCGGATTCTTAACCACTGCGTCACCACGGAAGCCCAATGAGCAACTTTTTAATGATGGTATTTTTTTATTAAACCATTTTAAACAATTGTCAAAACTTATCAAGTATACACTTGAAATGGATGCATTTTTACATGATGTAAATTTTATCTCGAAGTTGATTTTTAAAGTAAAGAAAATAAAGTTTTAGTTGAATCCAAAGTGTAGTGGTGAAAATACTAATGTGCTTACTGCAACTCAAAATTTTCAACTATATATTATGAACAGGACTGTAGTGTAAATACAAAATGTGAAACTGTATGGGTTCGGTCAAGTTAGGTGGATTTTATGTATGATTTTATCCAAGCAGCTGAAAAGAAAGTGATAGTTGAAAGAGTCATGGTTACTATCTAAATTATCTAAAATAAGTAGAATAGCTGGGTCATACGGTAGTTCTATTTGTAATTTTTTGAGGAATCTCCATACTGTTTTCCATAGTAGCTGCACCAATTTACAGTCCCACCAGCAGTATTATGACGGTTCCCTTTTCTCCACATCTTCTCCAACATTTTGTTATTTCTTGTCTTTTCAATAATAACCATTCTAACAGGTGTGAGATAATATCTCGTTTTGGTTTTGATTTGCATTTCCCTCATAAATATTGATTTCTAACATCTTTTCTGTTTTTTTTCCCATCTGTATGTCTTCTCTGGAAAATGTCTACTCAGATCCACTGCCCACTTTTTAAATCAGGTGGTTTGTTTTGTTGTTGTTTTTATATATTTTGGATACTAACCCTTTACTGGATCTATAATTTACAAATATCTTCTTCCATTCAGTAGGTTGCCTTCTCATTTTGATTATGGTTTTCTTTGCTGTGTAGAAGCTTTTTAGTTTGATGTAGTCCCATTTATTTATTTTTGCTTTTGTTTCCCTTTGCCTTTGGGGTTAGATCCACAAAAACATTGCCTCAGGCCAAGGTCAGTAAGATTACTGCCTATGTTTTCTATTAGGAATTTTGTGATTTCAGGTATTACATTCAAGTCTAATTCCTTTTGAGTTAATATTTGTATATGGTGTAAGGTAGTGCTCTAGTATCACTCTTTTACATGTGGCTGTCCAGTTTCCCCAAACTACTGATTTAGGAGACTGTCCTTTCTCCACTGTATGTTCTTTGCTCCTTTGTTGTAGATTAATTTTCCATATATGTATGGCTTTATTTCTGGGCTCTCTGTTGCTTTCCATTCATCTGTGTACTGTTTTTTCACCCAAACCGTACTGTTGATTACTTTGTAGTATACAGATGATCCTTGGACAACATGGGTTTGAACTGAGTGTGTCCATTATACACAGAGTTTTTTCAATAAAATATACTACAGTATCTACAGTTGGTTGAATCTGAAGATGCAGACCCTTGGATATGGAGGACCGACTGTAGGTTATATGTTAGTTTTAGCTGCATGGGGGGTCAGTACTCCTAACCCCCTGAATTGTTCAAGGATTAACTGTAGTTTGAAGTCAGAGAGTGTGATACCTACAGTTTTGTTCTTCTTCCTCAAGATTGTTTTGGCTATTCAGGATCTTTTGTGGTTCCATACAAATTTTAGAATTATATGTTCAAGTTCTGTTAAATATATCATTGGAATTTTGATAGGGATTGCATTGAATCTGTAGATTGCTTTGGGAAGTATGGACATTTAAACAATATTAATTCTTCCAGTCCATCAGTACAGAATATCTTTCCGTTTTTTTGTGTCTTCTTCAATTTCTTTCATCAATATCTTATAGTTTTTAGTGTGCAGGTTTTCATCTCCTTGGTTAAATTTATTTCTAGGTATTTTAGGCTTTTTGATGCAGTTGCAAATGAGATTTTTTTAATTTGCCTTCTCTGATAGTTTATTATTAGTGTATAGAAATTCCACAGATTTCTGTATATTGATTTTGTATCCTGCAACTTTACTGTATTCATTTAGTAGTTCTAACCATTTTGGGTTTTTTTTTTTTGGTGGAATCTTTATGAATTTCTCTATATAGTATCATGTCATCTGCAAATAGTGACAGTTTTACTTCTTTCTTTCTGATTTGGATGCGTTTTATTTCTTTTTCTTGCCTGTTTGCTGTGGATAGGTATGTTTAATACTCTGTTGAATGAAAGTGGTGAGAGTGAGCATCCTTATCTTGTGCCTGGTCTTAGAGGAAAAGCTTTCAGTTTTTAACCATTCAACTGTGGGTTTGTCATATATAGCCTTTATTATGTTGAGGTATGTTCCCTCTATACACACTTTGTTGGGAATTTTTATCATAAATGGATGTTGAATTTTGTCAAATACATTTTCTGCATCCATCGAGATAATCATGATTTTTATTTTTCATTTTTTAAAATGTGATGTATCATGTAGATTGATTTGCAGATGTTGAATCATCCTTGATTCCCTGGAATAAATCCCACTTGATTGTAGTGTATGATCATTTTAATGTATCGTTGGATTCAGTTTGGTAGTATTTTGTTCAGAATTTTTGCACTGATGATCATCAAGGATGTTAGCCTCTTATTTTTTTCTTTTTGTGGTATCCTTGTCTGGTTTTGGTATCAGGGTAATGCTGGTTTCATAAAATGTGTTTGGAAGATTTCCCTCTTCAGATGGAAGAGCTTGAAAAGGTTAAGTATTAAATCTTCTTTGAATGTTTTGTAGAATTTGCCAGTGAAGCCATCTGGTTTTGGGCTTTTGTTTCATTCCATGTGCTTTTCGACCAGGTGTTTTCATGTTGGTTTTTGGGTGGTATGAGTCTGTGCTCAAGCCCTTTAGAGCAGGTTTTCCATTTCCTGCAGTTCTGTAGTTTTCCTGGGCATATTCTGCATTGGTTTTCAAAGCCAGCTGTTGGGGGCTTCTCTCTCTTGTGCAGGATCTAGGGGTTGGGGTGCCTGATGTGGAGCTTGAATCCTCCCCTCCCAGGGGAAATAACCACACCTTTGTAGTCTTCCCTGTCTGTGGATTGCTGAAGCTGGGGTGTGTTTTTTTGCTTGGGGAGACCATCTCTGTCTCTCCTACCTGCCTCGAGATTGTCCTTTTACTCTTTGTCATGGAGACTCTGTTCATCCAGTTTTTAGTTGCCTTTCAGGGAGAGTTATTCCGCATGTATTTGTAGCTTTGTTGTGGCCATGCGAGGAAGTGAGTTCAGGATTTTCCTATGTCACCATCTTGAATCAGATCTCCTGAAATATTTCTGTATAGCATGCTTATATGCCAGCTTCTTGATCCTCCTTACCCTATAGTTTTATTGGGTTAATTACCCTAGTAATTAATGGACTTACTGCTTTCGAAGATGGGGAGGATATCAGTCACATTATAGCAGGGGTCCCCAACCCCCAGGCCCCAGACTGGTACCAGTCCTTGGCCTGTTAGGAACTGGGCCCCACAGCAGGAGGTGAGCGGCAGGCAAGCGAGTGAGCGAAGCTTCATCTGTCACTCCCCATCGCTCGCATTACTGCCTGAACCATACACCTCCCCCAGTCCATGGAAAACTCATCTTTCACGAAACCAGTCCCTGGTGCCAAAAAGGTTGGGGACCGCTGCATTATAGGACAGAAGAAACAAAAAACAAAAAAAAGCAAAAAAAAAAAAAAATACCCCAAAACAACGACTCTAGGTATTTCGAGCAAAAGGTCCTTTATATAGGGAATTAACAGCTTACAAAATTATTCCAAGTGCTGGAACAGAAGTCAGGGACTATCTCTAGACCATCGTTCAGGGTTGTGGTATTGTTGCAATCTAGAAGCCAGAAAGCTGTTGCTGTCGCTGACACCACAGGTGGCTGTCTTATCTAGGAGGCTCATGCTCCACATTAGACTGCAGTCTCTGCCACCAGAAACAATCACAGCTGCCTGACCTTACATGCTGAAAGCAGACAGATGACCTTTGCTTTACTTTCTGCTTCCATATCTTGCTAGAGAACATCTGCTTGGTAGAACTTTTTTTTTTTATGTTCAGACCATGAGCTACAAAGAGCCTGGGAAGTATAATTTTTAGCTGTTAACCTCTTCCAAATAGAAAGGAAGAGTGAAAGTTGGGAGAGCTGATCCTGGTAACTAAGACAAGGATATAGGTCTCTTCGATACCTCTGCCCCAGTACACATGTTCACTTTCTGTTATAATACAGTTATATTATAATTTTGTATAGAAAAAATATATAGCATTTACATTATTATGGTCATGTAGATGCTATTCACAACTAATACATGTAGTATATTTTGATTATTTTCCCTTCCCCCTCCCCTGCATAGTTTTTTGCTATTTTATTTACTTGTTGCTTGGTTTTCTGTGTATTTATTATTGATTCAACCCCAGACTCTCTTATCATTTATTTGAAACTCTTCTCAAACTCCTATTTCTTGAACAAATTGCTCCTGGAGTTTTCTTAATGCTGTCAACTTTGAATGGTTTTTCTGTATGTCTGGTGTGTAGCTATTATCCTGTGATTTTTCTCACCATGACCTTGGGTGTTCTTTTCACCTCTTTCGTACTTTACTCCCACGTTTTGGTGGAGCACATTCTCTACTAGCTTCCTAAGAAAGAATGTAGATGTGGGTCCAGGTGATTTTTTTTTTTTTGAGTCCTATTTTAATTTCTGTGTATATAAAGAAAAACTTTGTAGAACATTGCTGATACATATTTTTCCTATGCTCCAAGAGCTGTAATATGATCTTAGCTTGTGAGAACTAAGACTGCAGACTGTACTATATGCTCTCAGCCTTTAAGTATGGCTTTGCATTCTGCCATTTATTTTGATCTTTGGCAAACAGTTTTGACCAACTTGGTGACAAGAGATGTGCAAGTGATAGTGCTGGACTATAAAAAATGAAGAAATAGTATCACACTTGATATTAACATGCAGTTATATTGGTGACTGCTTGTGCCTTGATGGAAAGGTTGAGGAAACAGAGGATAAAGATCAACAGGTTTAGCATTTTCAAACATCTCTTGGTATTATGAAGGGTATTATATGCATCACTGTGGTTTGTAGCTAACAAAACAATGTAGATGTGCAGTAGTTTCAGGAAATTTGAAGAAAATGAAAGATCATTGCCAGAATGTGTTGCTGGGACTGCATCTCCATGGGAATTATGTGATGTTAGTACTGTATTACTCTGATTCAGTTGCTCTTTTCCAGGGATACATTTTCTGTCCTAATTAGGGTACATATAATTATTTTGCTTTTCCTTTATTTTTATGGTTCTCCCCTTCTCTAACCAACCCTTATTAGGCATATGTTGGAGCATCTTATTTTATCTTCCATGTCGCTTAACTACTTTTTCTTTTTTTCTTTTTTTTTTTTTTTTGCGGTTCGCGGGCC
>NW_020175017.1:5966961-6069163 GCF_003031525.2 Neophocaena asiaeorientalis asiaeorientalis | reverse complement strand
TACGCGGGCCTCTCACTGTTGTGGCTTCTCCCGTTGCGGAGCACAGGCTCCGGACATGCAGACTCAGCGGCCATGGCTCACGGGCCTAGCCACTCCAAGGCATGTAGGATCCTCCTGGACCAGGGCATGAACCCGCGTCCCCTGCATCGGCAGGCGGACTCTCAACCACTGCGCCACCAGGGAAGCCCCTACTTTTTCATATTTTTAAACTCTATTATTCTGTGCAGCATTCTGAGGAATTTCTTCCCTTCTGCCTCCAAATCATTAATTCTGTGCTCTACTGTTTTCTAGATTTTACTTCATCTATAGAGTTTCAACCTCAATTAACATTTCTTATTTCTAAACGATTTCTACTTGGTTCATTTTTATATCAATCTATGCTTCTGTAAAAACTGCCTGCTCTTATTTATGGGTTGTGTCGATTTATCAATCTGGCAATTTAAAAATTATACCTATTTTGAAGATTGATTTCAGGTTGCCTAGTTTTCTCTAGTTGTTCAAGTATGAGTCTCCACCTCTCTCTTTTGTATGCCTGTACTACTTTTCCTTATGTTAAATTCTTTCATATATGTTATAGTTTTTTGTGGCTATGAGTTTATTTTCAAAAGAAATTATCTTATAAACGAATCTAGCTCATGACCTACTTCTCCCTTTCTTTTTTTTTCCTCCCCCCCCCTTTTAAATTTCTGGCTGTACTATATGATCTCAGGTTGCTAACCAGTTTTACATTAATTGATTGGCTTAAGTACAAGTTTGGATTCCTTGCCCCACCATGGCAAAGGCTTTTGTTTTTGATCTTAGGTAGTTAACTTTTCCACCTAATTTGGTGGGTGCCTTGTGTCTGGCTCAGATATTGAGCAGGTGGTTGGAAAAAGGGGAAAGTCTGCATAGTTGAACCCTAACCTTTAAGCCTATTTGGTCTCAATCTTCTCGTGGACTACTTGGCTTCAAGTCCTACTCTCTGTTATGGTTTGATTTTGACATGTGGATGTTTCTTGTTCTTCCTTTTGAGCTTATCTATGTTTTTAAAAATATATTTTAAAATATTTTAGTCAGTATTTCAAAGTTTGCAGTGGTAGTTCTCAGGAGGCATTTCAGCAAATGCTTAATTATTTCAACTGGAATGGGATTTGAATTTGCAGTTCCTCAAAATGAAGAGATAAAAATGAAAATGAATGTGGGATCTGACCTATGACAAAGTATCATTTCACCTTAGTGAAAGATTACAGACATACTTATTTCTTTCACTGATATGAAGAGTTATTTATTAAAATAATTTTTAAACGTTGTGAAGACATATAAAATTTACCTAAATTTGTTGGTCCGAGCAAGTATAGACTTACCTATTAAATGGTGAAAGGTGTTGAAATTTTGAGACATGGTAGTATAGTCATTGTCACTATTTCTGCTTATGATTCTTCTAAATCACCATCTTTGTTAACTAAGAGGTAATTATTGTGCATATACAAAGAACTATGACTGTTCTACAGATGAAAAACATCTCTAGCAATGGAAATACATGTCTTTTAAGATGAAATTAGGGAATATTTCAGATTCATATAGTTATGGCTCCAACAAATGATGTTTGGTTACTTACATTGCAAATCTAGCAGTAACTAACTAGGATGTTGCTTCAGGGTTCAGCAGATGGCCTCTAAGTGGCTTGGTGAAGAGAATGTTTGCTAAAGGTGACAGAGTATACCTATTCAGTTTCCCATATGCACTAGGTCATTGGTAACATAAGGTCTTACTTTCAGGAAATTGTTAAATTTAAGGTCAGGGAGTAATTCCAAAGCATTTTAATAAATAAAGTACATATCCCTCAGCGGATAATATTCGCTTTTCGGTTCCTACATAGTAAGATGAAATTTTTAGGCTTTTCTCTAAATGACATGCAATATAGAATCTGTGTGAGGTGTGTATGTATATATTCGTGGAAGATGTGCAATATTTGTTGCGTGATATGTTGTGCGTATATATGTATCAGACATGAGACTGATGAGATTTTGATAACATTCTATTATAAAATGGAATACTCTGCTAGTTCTGTGAAAGTAAATGATAGTGTATGTACTCTTTTATTTTATAATATGTATTTTAAACTATTTATTATGGAAAATTGCAAACATAGAAGAGTGGAGAAACAGAATAATGAACCCCTACATACTCATAACCCAGCTTCAACAGTTATCCTTCATAGTTCATGATAGTTAATCTTGTTTCATTTACACGCCATATTCTGCCTGCCCTGTGAAACCTGCTCTCCTCCCTCCCCCAATCTCTACCCACAACTCCTACCCCAGGATAATATGTTTTATTAGTTATTATTAGTTAGTGTGACTTCCACCAGAAGCCTTATAATGTTTGACTGCTCTTTTATAATAGTTTTAATATTTATGACTAGCTAAGTTTCAGTTTTTGGTTTCTCTTTATTTTCTACACAGTTTATAAAAGGTTTTCTTATACAGTTAGTAGTGTAAAATGTCAGGTTATTCATACAGCCATTTTGCAATAATCATGAATATAGTATAAATCAACACATCGTAGAGATGGAATTTCTTAAATAAAATTCTTGGTTTTTAAAATGAAAGAGCATTGTCTTTTGGAAAATGTCTTAAAAAATTAACAGCACACATTGCTTAATTTAGTACTTTGGAACACTATACAGTTGTATTACTATTAATTTTGTAAGTAATATTTTTAACTCAGTTGATTTGCCATCTTGAGACTTTTTAAAAATAACTTTCCTGGGCTTCCCTGGTGGCGCAGTGGTTGAGAGTCCGCCTGCTGATGCAGGGGACGCGGGTTCGTGCCCCAGTCCAGGAAGATCCCACATGCCGCGGAGCAGCTGGGCCCGTGAGCCATGGCCGCTGAGCCTGTGCCTTTGGAGCCTGTGCTCCGCAACGGGAGAGGCCACAACAGTGAAAAAAAAAAAAAAAAAGAATTAAGAAGTTACATGAGCTTTAGTAGGTCATCAGATAAATGAAGCTGATGGCTGTGACTTTCTTGATATTGAACAAGAAATTAGAGCTGCAAGCATAACATTTGTTGTACTTTCTTTAAAGATTTTGTTTCTAGTAATTGTATTTTTCAACCTAGAAGTTGCCTTTAACAGTACAATTTAAAAAGTGCAACGCATAGTTTGCATACAGCACACTGTCCATTGGGAATGATTAGGTACTGTAATTTTAGCCAATTGCATAGATAAACATTATATTTATTATACAATGTATGAACTGCTATTAAGTATTCAAAATGCAAACTAACACAACATTGTAAATCACCTATACTTCAATAAAAAAAGAAAAGAATTAATACTAAAAAAAGTATTCAAAATGCAAAAGTATAACTTGTTATTGGAGTATGTTGATGTTATTTGTTAATGTCCCTGTTACTACTTATTATTTAACTATAAACTATAGAGAATTATTAAAGTTTTTTGATAAAGTCTGTTAGTAAGCATTATGAAATATGATGAATTATTTAAGAACTTACATGATTATTTTAGAAAGACGTTTTCTGACAACTGTTCTTTTATTTGATTTCAAGTGGCTGCTCATACCAGTTGTCATTACAGATCGATTTAAGTTACTCTTAATACTTTTTTACCGTTGATTTGCCAAGAACTTCAGTTGGTTGTGTGGAAATGTAAGCCTTTGTGTGAAGGAGTGTGTCCTTGCATCAGAACTTGGCAATCACATGAATCTTAAGAAAACAGGCTGTTTGTTCCCTAGAGAAACTATTCTATAAGATGACTTTGTTTTTATATTCTGTTCTGTGCTAGATTAAGTGATTTAGTTTAGTTTGGCCTAGGGCAAAACGTTTCAGGATATTTTAGAAAATCCTGTATCCCATTAACCCTCTGAAAATAACGCTAGTTTTAAAGTTTTGCTTTCTAAAATTTTATCAGTAGGCCATGCAATACCAGATTCATTCTCAAAGTGTCATTTGTAACTGGCGCTGAAAGCTATTGCAGTGTTCCATCTGGTATATGCAGTGTTCCAGGTTTTGAAAATCTGAAAGCCATATATCTTAAACACTAAATATTTATTTCCTCTTAATTTGATGCCCTTCCATGATTTTAAATGATGGGAAGTAGTTCATCTTTTTTGATAGTAATTTCTATTATAAACTTTTAAACGTCAGAATCCCGAACACTAAGACTATTATAATAGTCCCTAATTGAACAAAGCACTGTGATTGTTTTAAGAAATGTATGCTTAATTCTCAGGAAACTCATTCATTTTAAACTTTTCTGTTCTAAAAAATTTCTGCCATATATTAGTTAAATTAGAACTTGTCACTCTTCAGAAACCAAGCAAGCAAGCAAACAGCCATAACAAAGTATAATTATAAAAGTTAATTAGGCAATAATTATTTTTTCAAAGTTTCAAGGGAGTCATAAAGATTACTTTCTTTCTATTCATTTTGAATCTCTTAGATGTAATGTGGCTTCCTTCAAAGTTTCTTGTTAAATTCCAAGGTTAAAATGTTTGATCATTAAGTTAAAAATAATACATGTACTTCGTAAAAAAACAAAATTATGCAGATAGATAGATACAAAATGAAACAGAAATACTTCTTTCCCTCAGTCTCTCAGTTTCCCTGCCTCAACTCTTTTAGGCCCTTTATTCAGAGTAACCACTGGTAATAGTTTCCTATGTATATCCTATTCAAGCATGTATATTTACATATGTAAGTGTAATTTTACATTTCTTTCTGTCTTTAATTTATCCATGTTCTGTACGTGTATTGTTTTAGCTAAAGATTTATTTTGGGTAGGAAATTAATTTGTCTTACCTATTTATTTTATATTTAACTCCTAGAACAGTTGACTGACACATAATATATAGGTGCTTAACAAATACTTGTTGAGAGACTCTTCCACATCTATCTATCCACCTGTATGCCCATCAAATACATACTGAGTACTTACTGTATGCCAAACACCCTTCTAAGGACACAGATGAAAGAGAAAAGCAAGGGCTGTGTCTGAATGTAATTTCCTTATGCATAGTTGGCTGATACATATCAAAAACAATGAAATAAAACCTAAACGAATGGGTTTCATGAAGGTAGTAGCACAGGTAATGTGATGAGAGTGAGAGAGGAGTTTCTACTTTAGATAGGATGGCCAGGCAATACCTTTTTGAAGAGGTGAATTTGAGCAAGGCCTAAATGATAAGAAAAAATGGTTTAGAGATCTAGAGAAAAGAATTCTAGGCAGAGGGAATAGTAAGTGTAAGGGTTCTGAGGCAAGAATAAGCTTGGTGAGTTCAAGAACAGAAAGAAGTTCAGTATGACTAAAGCATGAGTATTTTCTCATACAGATAAATACTGCTTCAGTGTGTATCTTTGTACATACAAATATGTCCTACATATTTTAAAAAGACTTTTAGTAGTGGAGGGGTCAAATAGTATATGTATTTAAAATTTTGATAGCTATTGCATGGGGCTACTTTTATCCTTTCTCCCTAAACCTTTTCTTGCTTTTCCAGGCTGTGGGGAACTTGGGTTGTCTGGAGCTTGGTAGGGAGTGGGCTGTGATGTGAAAGGAATTCTTTTTGTGAGAGAATGTGCCAGGAACTGTGGCTATTTGAGAGACTTTTGTCTCCTAAGATGAAAATCCAGCACTAGAAAATATGCATATGTTGTATATGTTGAGTTATATGTTAAAATATCTGGCTCTCAGAAACAGTGCTCTCCTTTGGCCATTTAATGAAACCATTCCATTGCGGAAATTATCAACATTTCTCAATCTAGAAAATCCAAAATTTGACATGGTTATAGTTAGGTATAATTGGAGTTACATATAGTTGGATATGAGGCAGTATTATAAATGATTCCTAGTTTGACGCTTTGGATTCACATTACACAAATTTGAGATTAACTAAGGAGGCATTAGGAAAAAAAACACCATTAAACAAAGTCAGCCGATCACCTTGCCCATGTGTGGCTTTTGTGGAGTAAGGTAGAAGGGTATCTCCTATTTAAAATAAGTTTTAAAAAATCCTGGGTGTTGTTACGTTGGGGAATGAAATTCCTTCTTTAAGTGCCTTTCTATCAAAGAAGGATTGTTTAATTTTGAAGGATAAATGTCAGAATTACTTATAACTTTTTAGGCAGATTAGAAAATTTAGACTAGTCAAAGAACAAATTTTGTTTCATCAAGTATTTTACTGCTGAGTAAACACGGAGAGTCAAGTCCCGTTTGAGAGCATAGAGATATGTTTGTTCAATTTTTTTCAATCTCTGTTTTTCGATAGGGTGAAAGTAGGAAATTTAGGTAGATATATTCAGATTCCAGTATATTTACAGAGAGAAGAGGGTATGTGGTTTCCCTGGCTATTAATTTCTCCTTTTTTCACTTCTTCTGAGAACTAAAAACAACTTGGAGGAATGAGGTCAGGAATCTGTGATGGAGAAGATTTTAGTTTAACAGATGCTGATATGGTATGTTCTGTCTGTTATAGTAAAGATTTTATTTTTCTTTTTTAACATGGGTAATTTTTTCTAACACAAAAACGAAGTTTATTTAGATTTTATTTTGCTGCTTGAACCTGGTGACATTAATAATGATAAAGCAATTAACATATTTTGTATGTGATACAATGATTTAGCACTTTAAGAAGCCTAGTTTATCTGATGTCTACTATAAAAATCATCCCACTGGTTTTAATGTGAATATATAATTTTTGATTGAAAAGTTCTTGATATCAAATATTTAAGGTGAGTGTAAAGAAAGGAATCAGTATTTTAATAGTCTTAATCCTTTGTCCTATAATGAGTAGATGTGTAAAATATGTTGATGTTTACAAAAATCTTCTAGTCCTATTACAATATATAGATAAGTAAGTTGTAATTAATTGAATCATTAGAACATCTAATTTTTGCTTGACAATATGCAAATGTGCCATTAAATCTGTGTTTTAAGATTTTTCCAGTTTAATGTCAGAATCCAAATTCATAAAGAGTTGGAAAAATGAGATGTCTGAGCTATAGGATTCACAGGGATTTCATATGAAGCCTATTTAATCAGGATAACACTGTTATTAATATTCATAATGTCAGCTGGAACACAAATGACAGACTTCGGGGCCTAAAAATTTTACTTGGTAAATTTATTAAAAGTAGCTTAAAAAATTAATGGAATTTAAGTAAAGTTGGTGAATATGAAAATCTTGTGTTAGCAGAAAAAATCTCTATTAGAACTTTCTTTAAGACCATTTTGCATTGATGTCTTTTGACAGATTTCATTGGTACTTAAAGAAGAAAGATGCATGAATGGTCATTTAAGGGGATTTAAACACATTGGCACATTAATTTTTACATGAATAATAAGTACTTTCCAAAAGCAATTAACTTACAGTGTACAAGATATGAATTGAAAAATAAGACTATGACATCAAGGGCAAAGCAAATGTGCTGTACATTTTAAACTTAGTGGCAAGACTGTTTAATATTTTGTTTTATTTTATTTTTATAGCTTGCATAGGCCGTGACTTAGAATAATGTTCCCTCCCCCACTAAAAAATATTGGTATGTTAAACATTATCCTCTGCAAGTATCTTTTGTATTTATTGGAGAATTAAACATTTGTTGTGCTATTGGTAATATTTGAGAATATGTTCAATTTTGCAGAAAGTTAAAGGGATGATTCTGAATAGGTTTAGTGCTACAAATACATATGTGTTAATACAGACTTACTGATTATAGCATAACTCAAATGTATAATAAATACATTTCTGAAAGTTTGTATAAGTTTAGTTAATAAGCATCGAGTAGTGTTCAAGTAAATTTGTTTTGAATGTTAGCCTAAGAAAGTAAAAAGTGGGGAATGGCTTAAGTAAAACTGGGGTGTGTTTTATTTTGTGTACTACCTGCTCCCCTTTATGTTTTAAAACGTGCTTGTAATGATATTATACCTGTGCTCTAGTTTTTATTTTTGTTATTGGAGTTCCTTAAAAACAATTAGTTTTAGACCATTTTGTATAATTACAATAATACCGAGTATTTTGTTTTACATTCATCAGAGATTATTTTTCTTACAAATTTTAGTACTTACAAAAGCATAGCTTAGTTATTATCTCTAACATGCCAGTTAGGGTTTACCAGTGAAAGAATATAGGTATTGGTCTTGCAGTATAAGAGGGTACTAGAAGTTTCACTTGCAGTCAGTGCTATATATGAATGATTTAGTTTCATTAGATTTATAATAATTGCCAGGTATGTTTTGGGACTCATATTCAGAACTTGAATGGAAAAAGCATTAATTACTAGGGTGTGTAGAAATTATTATAGTAAATCACAAATTAAAATTTTTTGTATAAGGAATGAAATCAAATTGATAAATTGATTTATTGGTTTTTTTGTTTGGTTTTTAGTGTCTTTTTAAAAGTTAGGTTTTGGGTTAGGGGGACATGTTTTGTTTTTGGCTCTGAAATATTCACTTATATGCCCAGGAGAGGGCAGCATTTTACTATATCAGTTTCATAAAAGAATTAGCCCTGCTTAGACTGTCAATGTTTCTTGTAATTACTCCCAGTATATTTGTTGCTTGCTTATGAATTAACTTGCATTTATGGAACTAAATCATTCCAATCATTTAATTACACCTGAGGAGATGAACTATAATTGCTTGCTTCCAACTAGGATCTGATATGGCTTGAGCAGTATTAATTTGGTGTTTACTTTTCTGAGTGCTAAAAGCATTAAAATGATTGTGCAATGGGATTACATTTTACTAATTGCTGGCATTCATTAGCTGGGTAAATGATGAGGAAGAGTGACTGTATATTGAAGAGGGATAAAATTATGGTTTTAAATAGTATATTACTAAGCACATTAAGACCTGTAAGACATGTTTTAAAATACTCCAGAGGTTATTAAAGGCTGTATTTTCTACATGTCTTGCTATATGAATCTCTTATTAAAAGACCGCAATTATTATTAACCTTTTTGGGCAATATGGAGGGAAGTGGCTTCGTTGACTGGAACATATTTCTTTGATATTAATAACTTCCTATATTTTCAACTAATCCAAAAGTAAATGAGGAACTTAGAAAAAGATTGCCAACTCCAGATCAACATATTTAGAGAAAATTGGAAAGGAGAAGCTTACTACAGCTTTATTTGAGGACTTTTTAAAGAACACAGAGTTCTAGCTGTGAGGTAAATCTAATTTTATTCTCCTTAAAAGCATGCAAAAAAAAAAAACTTGGATAGTTTTTATGATATTTATTATGAAAACAAATGCAAGAGGGAAAAATCAGTAACTCCACAAGTTAATGATAATCTTTTAAAAAATTAGAATAGAATTTAAAATTACTTTTACAAGTATGAAATGTTTTATATGAAAATATGCATTCAAATCAATAAATCTGAAATTTGACAAATAGAGTAAATTTTTTATTTTTTTTTAATTGTTGAAATTGTAGTTGGAAAGACTTAAGTTAAATAAATTAAATGGTTCCCTAACCAAAGCAGCAAGAATGTCTAGAAGCTTAACCTGAACTGTATTTACTAAAATATAGGTGTGAATGAAAGAACTTTTTTCTGAGAAAAAAGATTTCATTTCACGTGTTGAAATACACAGTTAATTGTCCTATTATAAATGTTTTAGAAAACCATTTATCCTGTAAATTCTCTGTTAAACAAAGGTAAGGTTTAGGTGTGTTCTGATATATTGTTTTAAGTTTATTTATATAGAGTTGGCTTTATTTTAGCTTCAAATCTTGGCGCAGAAACCAGAGACATTGCCAGAGCAAATAGGAACGGGAGTACAAATGGACGACTGGTCAAAAGGTAAGGACTTTTAAGGTATTATTACCAAACCCCAGGTGTTGTGCTTGTTTAAGGCACTGAATGAAGTGTGTTTGTTCTAACCAATATATTAGACAGAGGCAGACAAGCACAAGTGCATACACATGCACACACACATGCAAGGAAGGAGGCACACACAAAGAGACCCACATTCTGCAAAAGGGACACAAAGACACATGGAGAAAGAGACATGCACACACAGAGAAAGGGACACGCACAGAGCAAGAGATATTGAGAGAAAAAAGGAAAGCAGACACACAGGGAGAGAGAAACACACACAAAATGATAGAGGAGATTGAGAGAATGAATGGTAGAGAAATGAATATAGAGAGGTATACTCAGAGGAAGAAACACAAACAGAAAGGAGACACAGACATAGGAGGGAAATATGAAACTCAATGAGAAAGACACATATACAGAGGCACACACACAGAGAAAGACACACATGCATAGATACACACAGAAAGAGACACACATATTGAGACTCACAGAGAAGGAGAGTTACCAGAGTGAGAGAAAAATGGTGAGAAGGAGACAGAGTATTCACAAACTGATGAGGGAAAAATGACAGAGAGAGAGAGCCTGCATGCATGAGAGAGGGAGAGAGGGAGAGAGGAAGGGGGGGGGAGGGAGAGGGAGAGGGAGGGGGGAAGAGACACACTGAGAGAGAGGGGCACAGGTGTACATGCAGATACACTCAGAAAGAGACACACAGAGACAAGAGACACAAAGTTAAAGAGACATGGAAGATACACACATATACAGAGAGAGACAAACATATGGAGACGGAGACACATACACAGAGAAACAGACCAAGACACATACAGGCACAGAGACGCATGTAGAGACACATGCACACCAAAAGACACACCCGGAGACACCCACAAAGAAACGGAGTCAGAGGGGGACTCTCCCTGGAGAGTCAGAGCCACAGAGACTTGCAGAGATGTGCAGAGGGAGGCAGAAAAAGGTACTTCGAAACAGAGACAGAGACATGAAAACAGAGTCAGAGACAAGGAGAGAAACAGAGAAAAGGATGCACACAGATATGCACAGGCGGAGGGAGAGAACAGTCAGACAGAAATACAGTTTGAAAGACAGGCAGACTGAGAGATGGCCTGAAAAAGGGAGAAATGGTGGTTGGGTGGAAGGAGGGATGGATGGATATATGGGTAGGTAGGTAAGTAAGTAGAGCACATCTGTCTACGTATAGAGCAAGGTAGAGAGAGGGCCATAAAGACAGAGGTTTGAAAAAGGTTAGGTTTTTACTTGAAGTCTTTTACACTAAATCTGGATACAGTTGCAAATCTGAAATACTTGGAAAACAAATCATTCTGAATATAGTATTACATATAATTGAAGACTTTGGCCTTTATGTTCATCGTTTTTATTTCCTCTAAATTAAAAAAAATAGAATTATTACTAAAACATTGCACACATCTCTCTCTTTTGATTCCCCCTCCTTCAACAAGGCTCTTTCTTTGCCATTTATCAACCACACTGTTACCTTTTTCAGAAGATTAAAGGCCATTTTGGGGAACTGTTGTATCATCATTAAACTAAATCAGTTAATAGCTACACATTCTTTTGAGGAATAGAAAGATGCTATACTGAGTATACCTTTTTTGGTTTCTGCATTTGTTTTTGATTTCTACGCTGTTATAAATTTTCTTGTCGTTTATGCCTACCATTAGCAGCATTTCTCCTCTTATTTGTGATTCTAGGCTACTTGTTATGAGTTTAGAATCCAGGTAACTGATTGCATTGTGTATAAAGGAATAGCAAGTAATACCTGAGTAATGTAGTTAAAGGTTTTTAATGCAAAGTTAATAGCTTTAGTGAATGGATTTTGTGGCACTTAATTTTAGTCTACTCTCTTTATATTCAAGTTTGTGATAAGGATGTATTGGTGTGAAGCCGAAAACTGATTTGTTGTAGTTGTTTTTACTCATTTATGCAAATAAGCAAGCAAACACTCTTCTTTTGAAGAACTCAGAGCAGTTCTTACTCAATATATGTACAAAATAAGAAAAGAGGAAGTAAATAATGATGCCCCTGTAGCTTATGTTCCCTATTCAGAGGCCACATTGCTATGAAAGCCATGTCGTTCACATTATAGACAAAAGGATCTTTAAGGAGCCAAAGGAATTATTTTTAATATATCTAAAGAATAGGTGCTATAGAGGAAATACTTCTCATAAATGTAAAATAACCAGGAAAGATGTTGAGGAACGGAGCTGCTGAAGCTCTAGGACACTTTTGGAAAGGAAGGTTTTCGGGCTAAAGACAGATGCATAAATAGTTTGCAGGAGGCACAGACGTGACTGAAACATCATTAAGAAAATTCGCATTTTTACAGACATTTTTTTGAACATTGGAAATAGGAATAAGACATTCCTTTATATAAAGGGCCTATTAATGAAACATTATTAACGAATAAAGTTAAACAGGTAAATGTAGTATCTTTTAGTTTTGTGATAACTGATATGTTTAAACAGTAAAATCTCACATGGTTATTTCTTTGATATGGGATTTTTCATAAAGCACAGATTACTTCAAAGCTCTATCTTACAAATATTCATAGGCTGTTCTTGTAAATAGTTATTTTTATTTAAAGTTATCTTATTTTTTTAAGGAAATGGAGCTAATTAAAAACTTTTATTACACTTTGCATCATCTTAGAAGTTTCATTATAAGGAGTGCTGAAGTGGTTATTCTTTTCCTAGCTTTATTTTAGAAACATTGCTGAAATATTTGATGTCAAAGAGTATGAGGTAAATAATGTTAACAGGTAAAACGATTACATTTTTCTCAGTTTTTGTCATTATTCTCAGTTAGAAAATGTAAAGCTGAGGTTGGTAGGTAGGATGAGTGAAGACATCTACAAACTGTCTAGGTTTCTTTAGGTAGTTAAAAAAAATCCTGAATGAATGAAATTTTAGGTTGATGGAAGCAATAGGTGAGTGAATGAACATGTGTTGTCAAGCAAGCATTGGTAACATCTTCTGGCTTCTTAAGAAGTAAATGATGTTTTGTCCTTTCATGAAAGCTTTCTGTTTTTCAGCATTCTTTTTTTTCCCCTGCTTTTTAAGAAAAAAAATGAAGTGGCACAAAGGACATATGCAAAGTTAACCCTCAGAAAGAGTCAGTTATTATATGATTGTTTAGCTTTTTTTAGCATTTACTTATTTACTTAACTATGTAAGAAAAAACTCATGGGGGTCAGAAATCTCTTATGAATAATTATTTGGAATAGTATGATAAATTTCTGGATAGCTCTTAAATTTGGGTGATTTTTATTAAATTAGCAGAAACATGGTTTAATTGTTTTATAGTACACAACAGTCCATTGGAAATAGTTTAAGTATTATTTACGAATAAACATGTCTGCCATAAGTATACATACCTACAATAATATAGGTAAAAATGAGGTCTGGATGCCAGTTAAATTTAGAATATTGTGAAACTTATTTAAATCTAGAACCTTTAGGGGTCAGTGTTCCCTAAGAAAGGTTAAAGAAGGTTACTGTGCCTACCCAAATTAAACATTGTTTGCTATGTTTTAAATACTTCTTACCAATTGAGGGTAAGAAATGGTAGGAATCATACAGCTTGAAGAAGCTTTAGACAAAAACCTTTCAATTTTATGAGTTTCTTTAATATTATTGTTAGGTTTATTATTTTAGGAAATTATATTTAATGTGTTTTATACACAGTAGTTATTTTCACTTATGTATTATCTCAATTTAGATATGAATCATATGTTTTTAAACTATTTTAAGCTTAAAAAGTGAGCATGATTCTAAATCATCATACTCATTTGAAACTTGAGAGATGAAAAACCTTCTAGAACTGCTTATGTCAATAGATTTCTTACATGTTGCAGTTTATTGGAGGCTAGCAAATATTTTTAAAAATCTTATCTTGCTGATTTAAGTAAAAAGCAACTGTCTTCTTTATTTCTAAAGATGATATGATTTTGTTTCCATGATTTTTATTTTTTTTCTATCAAACAAAATAAATAACTAGAACTAAAACGTAGCAAAAGGTAACTTACAAGTGATTTGTTAGTTTCTTCTTGAGTCAGAATACTATTTATTTTTGCTTGGCATTTGGAACCTGTGTGCCACCATCAACCTCTTTTATTATTGGTTCATTTATCTTTCTCTCTTTTCAAAAAGTTTGTGTTCTTTTTACCCATATATTGTTCTATATTTTTTTTTTGTTCTATATTTGAATTACATCTAAAACTATTGCATGATTTGCAAGCATTTTGTAAGAGTAGACATATATAGAAACACCATGGGAAAACAAGTAGCATGCTTTTAAATGTCTTTGGTCATTATGACAAAAATAATGGAATCTCATATCATCTTCATAAGCTATTTTATTTTAAAGCAGACAGAAAGGAAATGGCAACTTGCATAGAATGGACATCCATTTCTATCAGCAAGATAGCTGGTAGAAAAAAATGATTCCCTAGACATTATGATTAGACCCTCCTTGAAATTCAAGATTTTGAAAATATCTACATAATTAGTCATTCTGTATTGAATTATAAGATTTGAATTATATTTAATAATTGGCTTTCTAGTAAGTAATGGTATATTTTCCCTGAATGAGTAACACAATTTGTTTTTGTTTGTTAATTTTATTTTTATTTGTTTAAATTTAAAGGAAAATTGCACTGGAGAACTAATGCATTTAATAATTTCAGTGAAATGTTATAGTAGAAAGATTATAGTTTTGGAACTAGACAGACCTGGGTTTTAAGTTTTCAATCTTCTGTTTACTAACTACCTGGACCTGGGTGGAAGTTTTGTAATTATTTTTAAGCCGTGGTTTTCTTGTGTGTGGAATAGGGAGATGCTTCCTTTAGGAACATTTTGAAGATTAGAGATTGTGTATGTAAAAGCCCTACTACAATACCTGAAACAGGAAACGAGTTTATTTAATATGGGTTTCACATACCAGAGTAATTATTTTCAATAGTGTGGTGGTGATAATGGTTTTTATAGATGTTTATAAAAAAATAGGTTGTTGAAGTATTTTACACGGCCTAGATAAGTGGTGGTGGTTGTCGTTGTTCTTCCATCCAGCTGTGAAAGGTAGGTCTACGAAAAAGTTTCAAAATTATTAAGAAACATAATTACTAGTATTTGAAACGGTTATTATTAGTTTTATAGGAAGCTTATTCTCTTCAGATATAATGTTCTCAATATCAGAAACTTGATTTCTTTTAAGTAGTATAGTTTGTATTTACTATATTTATGTTTTGTAGAATAGAATGTAAAATCAATTAATATTCATTTAGTGTAAAATCTAATTTTGTCTGTATTGAAATCCCAATTGCAATAAAAATCTTCAGACTAGTGATATCACACAATGTGCCTTTTCCTTTTGGCAAGTGTGAATTTAAGAATACATTTTTAATTTTCATTTTGCCATAGAAGGGTTAAAAAAAGAGCATATCGAGGTCTGCTTAAATTTACTATTTATCTCCATAGGACCTAACTTAATAGAGTACTGGTAGTTTCTTACACATGACCATCCAGAATATTTGAGAGAGTAGTTTTAGGACTACTGGAAGTGAGCCAACAAGGATTGATTCATTTCCAGAGGAAATGCTAAGGCTATCCTTAAAAGCATGATGGAGGTGATATGTTTTAGAAAAAATTAATTTCTCTTTTTTAAAATAAGTTTACAAAATAAATGAGATTCTGGGTGTCTGTTTTTTTAAGCTTGATGTGAATGATTCTGTCCTGACTCTTGGCCTCATTAAGAAAATGTAATGGAAAACCAAAAAATTTTTATAAGGGCAACTTAGTTTTCTAGCTGGTTATGAAGTTTTTTAAAAACTGTGTTTTGAGACTCATCATTTCTGATATGAGTAATTCACATTTATGAACTTATGCCATAAATATTTTTTACTTTAATTTTTGACAGTTTTTTAAAAATACTTTATTTTGTAGAGCAGTTTTAGGCTCACGGCAAAATTGAACATGAAGTACAGAGTTCCCATTATACCCCTACTTCCTGACCCCACACAAGCACAGCTTCCCCCACTGTCAGCATCCTTCACTGGAGTGGTACCTTTGCTACAGTCGATGAACCTGCCCATATATTCTTAATAAGGGAAAAGTTTGGGAGGTAATAGGAGTCTTTCTTTATTTCTTTTTTTGTTTGTTTTTACTAAATTTAGAGTATTTTAGGTAGGTCAGTTCAGGCTACACTCTTACATGGAATTCTTACTACACCTTTGGTCCTTCATTTTATAAAAATGACAATTACTAAGAAGAATAAGCATGAAAAATGGTAAATTTCTTTTTTTAATATGACTACTTCTCCATTTCTGTGCTATGATCCTCTCTTTATACAACTTGTGACTACTTCTTTGGTTTAAGGAAACTCAATTCTACTTTTAATAAGCTCTTTTAAATTTGTTTGTGGCCATGAAAATATAAATATATTTTTTTGAAATAGAAAAGTTGCTTGAATTTTTCAAAAGTTTTTTGCTTTAAGTTCTCCATTCTTAAGTTTCTGAGCTCTTTGATAAAAGTCCTCATCCATTTCTGGTTATGGCCCTTTCATGCCAGAGCACTTCCTGGAACACATAGTTACAACGCAAATCTCAAAATAATATTATTGAATCTTAAATTTTCTAGAAATTTGAATTTCAGTGTATCATATTTAAGATGATTATTATGGTCTCCATAGTGGCTGCATTTGTCACCTTTAGCGTGATTACTGTAAAGTCCTGAGTGTGCGTTGGCATTTTGTTGATTTTGTAGATCTGAATCAATTTACAGTGGTGTATAGACTGAATTTATGACCATTTACACAGTTGATTCAGACTGACTGGCTGTTTGTAGAATAGGACTAATGTGACTACATTTACTCACTATTTTTGGTTATAAATAAATCTGGTAGTTAAAAATTTGGGGTTTAGTACATGTATGTAAGTGTGTTTTAATCAAAACAACCTATCGTGTAAGACATTATTATCTTTTGGGAGGAAGTTTCAGATACAAATTTTCTTTGTGTTTTGCCTTTTCTGTTTTCTCTTGGGGAATGAAAAACAAATTTAGAACAAATCAGGCTATAAAATTTTGAAATTGGTTACATAGATTATTTCATAGTCTGAATGAATGATTGAATTAAAAATATTCTAATCTATAGCTTTTGGGTAAAAGTGATAATTTTTGTCAAATGGAATAATTGTGCTGATAAGGTAAAAGTAATTATTTTAGAAAATTCTATTTGGACTTTATTTTTTGAGTGATTTTTGTCTTCACATATTGAAACTTTTTGGTACTTTAAAATCAGGATGCTAGTGGATGAAAAGTTAAAAGTGATCAGTTCACAATGATAAAATTATACTTGTATAGTTACTGAATATGTTAGTTTTTGCTAATTAAATATTTTTAAAATTAAAAATCATGTCCTTTTTAATAGTTTCACTGGCTGTACTTAAGGTAATTTGATGTACTGTAAAACATAGTAACATTCTTTGATTTTGAGCATTTTTAATATAGAAATATAATCAAAGTTAAACACAAAATACCTTATTTCCTTCCTTAATTAATATCCTGTTTTTAAAAGTTTTACCCCTTCTGTTCAGAATTTTCAGGTTAATGTTGATCCCTAACAGATTAGGATGGGAAGGGTTTATTTAGCCTTAGTTTCCTTGAACCAGCAACACACATTGGAGGAAACATGATAGGAAAAGCAGGACAAATACATCGTCCTGAAGGATTCAGGGTTGTATATAAATTCTAACATTTGGAATATGGAATGTATAATATTCTGTATCCTTTCCACAGATTAAAATAAGTGTAGAGAATTTACAATTTGAAAAAATTCCCATTTTAAGTAAATTAGATGATTTCTGAATCTTCATCAAGAAACCAAATGTTGCAGAATTTGGAGTCACTGAAACCTTTTATTCAATTGCTTTTAAGAGTTCAAAGTTAAAAAAAATAATGATTTCAGTTCAGCAAATCTGATTTTTTCCTTTCAGAAACCTTCATTGCCTATATTTTATAATCAACCCGTATATTTTAACACCAGGATAGTGCTGCATTAGTCCAGGTAAGAAGAGCAAAGACAAAACAAAAATTTTCATTAAAAAGGAAGTCCTTGATCTCCTGAGAATGCAGTAGAGACTAACATCAGAGGCTTCCTCTGCATTTTTAATAGGCCATTGGTCTCTAATAGGGTCTGTATTGGTCTTTCATTACCTTTTTCTTTTTTAAAAATCTCTGCCTCTCCCCAGAGTCACTTGAAACAAAACCATTATAATTTTTTCTCTTTTTTTACTTAGGTTTTTTTTTGTCTCAGGTTTTCAATGCTGTTTTTAAAAGTTAAAAAATGCTACTAAGAAGGAGCTGATGATGCTATGGTGCAACTAACAAGGCACACTAGTATAGTAGTCACAGCTGATTAATAAAATGAGAGTCCCTTCCTTTTCCTTTTGTTCCCTCCCCCCAAAACAAATGGTGAATTTGAATAAAACATACATCATTTGCATAGAAAGTTATGTAATGATGCCATATAGAGTATAATGATTTCCTAAAACCTTGTATTTAAAGTAACCTGAATTACAATGAGAGATAAACAGAATATTTACCCATCCCTTATGAGCTGCTGCTGATATGTAAATTTATTCTTCTACTTTGCACAAATATACTTTTGAGCTACTGCTTAAACACTTTGAGGTCCTTAGTCAAACAGTTTTAATGATGCCTCCAATATTATGAAAGTGTGACATTTGATGAATGTCTCATATAGTTTTGATATCTAGGCACATGTCAACAAAAAAAAATTGAACATTGGTTTGTCATGCAACACCTAGATAATTTATAATTTTACTGTTTATATCCATCTTGACATTTTTTATCTGCCAAAGGCAGGTTTCATTTGGAATCTTAATCTGAGATTTATTTGGTGGATCTGGAAATCATAGCTAGGGTTCCCACAGGAAATGGTCCATCTACCAACAGATTAAATGGCAGTCCTGCAGTTGTTAGGGGAGCTCTGCATTTAACACACATGCATACTCATTCAGTCAGCACTGGGGAGAAAAATTAAAGTAGTAACCCAGGTTTAGGAACAATGTAGCTAAAAAGTCCCATATTTGCTGAATGACAAAGGGTTATATAGCAGCATTTCATTTTATTATTCGTGCTTGAATTTCTTGTTTGCTCTGTTGAGTCTGCTGACGAATACTAATAAATGCCTGCAACAATCCAGACGAGAGATGCCTGGCAACAAAGCTATGCGGTGGACCTCCCTGATCTTCTCCAGTTCACAACCTGACCTTTTGAAAAATTGGCTGGGCTAAGCCGCAGAATTTGGGTGTAATGGTTATTGTTAACTCCAGCTTTAGGATTTATTAATTTGTGTGATCAAGACTTACCTATACTTCAAAGTTTCAAAAGACCAAATACAATCATCCATCCATTAGAACTAACATTGTGTTTCAGTGATTTCCACTTGGTATCTGACTGGTGATTCTTCTGTTTTGTTTTCCAAATCTAAAAATGTTCTTAAGTAAAATGAAAGGCACATATAAAGAAATAGGTTTTTTTTCTCTCTTTACAATTGTTATTGGAAAAGTTACCTTCCATAAATGGTTTATGGAATTGTTGAATTCATAGATAATTAGTATGTGTTTATACTTAGTAATCAAAAAATATATAATTATGAAACCCGTTTTACTTGCAGTGGTAGAAATTTAAGACTTACCTAGTTGATTCATATTTTTAATTACTTTATATAAATTATTCTTATAACAGGAAAATTGAAAAGGTTAGAAATATATAGTAAGTAGCCAAATAGTTCATATCACTGGGGAAAAAAGAGAATAAAGAGTACCGTTGTGCTAGTTAATCTAATTTTAGGATAGTTTTCACAATCATTTTAGCTTAAATGATATTTGCAATGGTTTAAATAGGGTGATATAATTTTTACAAAGCTTTAATTTATGCAATATGTTCATAAGTTAGGCAGTGTAAGGTTTAGGCAATTACACTATTATACTGTGTTCATGGCCTTCATTTGATGAAAAACGTTAAAATTTAGAAGCTGAAACATTACAGTAGAACAGTTCTTGCACAGAAGTGTGTTGAATGAATATTGATATGTTCATGACTATTTCAGACTTGAAACAAAAACTTATAAAAATTTGGTGTAGTACTACCACTTTAGTTTTTTTAATAATAAAACAAATAACAAAATTCCAGTAAAGTGATTTCTATGACTAGTCAGTGGATAATTTGTAACGTGGTACACTAAGCCTTTGAATTGTCTTAATCACAGATGAAATAATCTCACCAGTTCTTTTTGACATGTTTATTTAGGGATACAACCATATATGGGAATGTAAAGGATATAGTTTATTTTGAATTCATGTCCAAATGAATAAATTATTGACATTCACAGGTTTCATGATTTTCCAGGTTAACAAACCTTTATCAAGCCTTATTTCAAAATCTTATAGCTATATCCAGGCTCTCCCCCATCACATGTTTTTGACTTCCCCTCAATATATATAATACACTTTATCAGAATTACATAAAACTCTGTATCTTTGCTTTTCAACGTAACAGCCAACGGCTACATGTAGTTTTGGATGCTTGAAATGTGAGCAATGAGAATACAGAACAATGAAAATGAAAGTTATAGTACTTTTCTTCTTCTTCTTCTTATGGCTGGTCAAGCCGAAAAATAAATTGAAAACCCCCTGAGAGAGTGTACAGTATCCAGGTAACAAGTTTGCATATTTTAAGCCAAGGATCCAAAAGTTACCTGATTTCTTGTGACTCCTAAATTAGAATCTCTGTAGGATAAGTACCTGTGATCTACTAGCTATGATCCTGATCATATCTAATATCATGTGCCAATATGGTAGTGTTCAAATTATGTTACAGAAACATGTTATTTAAATTTCTTATTTTCCTGCCATGGGATTGAATTTACAGAAATATACTCTTAGTTTTCTTTCTATGAGGTTGAATTTTCTTTCAGGATCTTTCTCTAATGTCAGGATTTCTGAATTTTGAAGTTCTGTTACTTTTGTAACTTATTAGTTTTATAATCTTATACAAACTTTATTAAACCATTATGTATTAACTACAAGTTTTAACCTTAAGTATTTTCTCTTTTTTGTATGTTTTTCATTGAACAAAGTAGCATTTTATTTATTTTCCATGTTCATGTCTTCTGTTCTTTTAATAAGAAAATTTTTTCTTACTATATTTTATTTATTCTTATTACATTTTAATAAAAAAATCTTACTTTTAGCTAAGTAGATTCTTGCAAATAATAATAGCTAACATTTATTGAGTGGTATTCTGTACTGACACTTTTCCAAGAGATTATATAATTTAATGCTCATAATAACCTTTTGAGGTAGGTGCTTTTATTATGTGCTTTTTACTGATAGGGAAATTGATGAGAGGTTTAGTAATTTGGTAAAGGTCATACAGCTGTGTGGTAGAGCCAGAATTCAAACTCTGCAGTCAGTCTTCAGAGCCCATGCACTGTGGTTCTGCTTGGAAACTCTAAATACACCAGTATTCTACTTGGAAGGTCTAAACTTTGCTCTTGTACTCATATTAAGTGGAACCACTATGATATGGCAGAAGTTTCTGATGTCCTTCTTTTATGTTTGGGGAGAGAAAAGCCCATATATGCATCTGTGTGGAAAACTAACCGCCCCACACACATAAAGGAAGCAAATAGTCGGAAATATTTAGTAAAGGAAATAAAGAATATCTATACACACATACAGATAGATAATCTATGTGTAACTCAGTTAAGGAATTGGTTAGGAGCCACTAGCTTATGCTGTGTTGAAACTAATGTTTGTTTAGAAAAATTCTTAACCATTGAAAAAATGTGGGATAGTAGTCCCACATTTGTTTAAAATGTGGGACTACTATAGTACTTCCATCATGAAATCAGATTTACACTTATTTAATAGCAAAAAGTGTCATATCATTTTGATGTTTTTGCATAATGTAGTGATAGACAGTATACAAAAGAAGCAATAAATATGAGGTTTTATAAAATCAGATGCTACGATATAAGTAATAACCTTTCCAAAAAAAGAAAAGATAGAGTGTAAAGAAGTGGTGACCAATTATGTTAGCAAGTGTCAGAGAGCACATTAACAAATTGCTTCCTTTATGGTTCATTTTAGATTACAAGTGCCCCTGAGTAGCACCTGCATCTGAAGGAGAGAGATCCATTTATTCAAATGTACCTGCCTATAACACCTCCATTCCTCTTTCTCTTTCTGCCACTGAGCTCTCAGGTACCTGAGATGTTGCTATTCTGAGTAACCCCTGTAGGATCCCTAGAGACAATTCTAGCTCAACCACTCTGAAGAAACAGCTCTGTAAACAGTATTGACCCCACAGGGGACCATCAAATCCATTTACACAGATACCAGTTGTCACAAACTATTTACAAAGCCAGACAGAACAAAATTCCCCAGCCTCGAAGAATCCCTATTTGATTCTAGCCACCTCCTCACTTCTATATAGTAGTTGTGAAGTAACAGTTATTTTTGGCCATGAGTTATGATTTCTTGGGTAGCATCAATTTAACTGAGTATATTCAGTTAATTCAATTCAATCAGTTTAACTGACATTAATGTATAATTGTCTGGAGAATTGAACTCAAAAGGGATCCTAAAGCTTTCTTTACTAGGTTAGGAAATAGTATAATGCTGTTAATTTTCTAGACTAAGGAATTGAGAATTTAGTAGCAACGCTAACATTGGGATAGTTGACAATAGTAATACCTCCAGGAGTAAAGGGAGAATTTGTTAGATCATGAAAATGATCCATTGGAAACAGTATGAAAGTCACTAGGGAGATACAGGGTCTTCAAAGCGTATAATACAGCTGGCCTAGGCACATGTATTAAGTATTAGGATTCTAAAAAGTCTTTACTAAATTTACCCACTTTGCCCAGATGAATAAACTGTCTCTAACAGTAGCAGTAGGTGGCATTTGAGGAATAGTGAGTAATAATCTTCCATAACATCATGTTCAAATGGTCACAGGATAGGTTTACATGGCAGTGATAGCATTAAATAATGATAGCAAAAATTGGGGAATATGTTTGGTTTGAAGTGGTTAAAATTCTTATGTCCAAATAATGCAGTGTGCCTGCAGAAGAGCAAATAAATAAAGGGATTGATAGTTGTCATAAAAACTTTACTGTTATTTGAGAAAAGAAAGTTAGGTTTCATTGAATTATGAAGAAGAGATTAATAACTTATTCTATAAGTTCCTATGGAGAAATGAATTTAAATAGTATTAATTCTGTTAGTCATAATGATGGAACAATTAACAATGACATTGATTCAACACTGAAGCAAATTACTAAAGAAAGTTATAGAGTTTCCATTTCAAACCATATGAGAGAGATAGAGAACAATCAATAGAATAGTTTTAGTTTAAACTTTCATCTGCTTAGAGATGAATTTGAATCAGAAGTGAATTGTTCTTTAAAACATTTATCTTATCTTTCTATTCGAATAGTGTATGAAACAGACCTATAACTTCACTTTTTGTTGCATTTTATTGGTATATTTCTAATGCAATTTTCTTTCAAGTGATGGGGTAATACAACTCTCAACTAAAGCTTTTAGTGGCATCATCCTATTATCACTTGATAAAAGTCCTTCTTCTGGGACTGGAGTTTAGGAAAAATAATTGAAGACTGAGCTAGAGTAACTAAATACTATTGTATTCTCTTAGTTGGAGGAGGTACTAACTCAGAAATTGAATTTAAGTTGAGCTGTGAATAAGATAAAGAAAATTTGGTAAAATGAAGTGTGATACAGCAGTATCTTAAAATGACTTGAAAAGTCGAAGTGTTTCATGCCAGCAACTTACTCAGATGTTTCAGAAAAAATTATATATGTGTAGGTAGACAGACATAGAATAAATAATAAAGCACGCGTGGTAAAATGTTAACATTGAGGAATCTGGATGAAGGGTGTATAGTAATTCTTTGTACTATTTTTGCAACTTTTTTATAAGACTGGAATTATTTCAAAGTAAAAAGGTAGAAAGAAATGACTGTTAACTAACATCAGTCAGCTTTCTCATCTGGCTCTGTCTTCTTTAGCATGTTTATGCAGTCAGTGAAGTCTTTTGCATTTGTCTTTCATTTCTCCTCTCCATTTCTTGCCATTTTTCTGAATGACTTCAGTTTCTTGAAAGATGGCACTCCCTGTACCCTGATACCTTGATTTCCTCCTCTCCAAGTACCTTCATCATCAATTTATTTAATCAACACATTCCCAGGTCTACCACATCTTGGAATTTGTCTTTACAGTGTTACTCATTTTACAAGTTTTCACTCCTCAACTATAGCATCTTGTCCTTCCAGAACAACAAATGTCTTTGTGTTTTTCCTAAAGCTGTTTCTTCTCTTCTGTGCTCATTCTTCCTGTTCTCTTATTCTTATAGTCTGTCAACGTTCTCTTTACTTCACCAAGCTCAAACTCTTTGACAGTTCATTACTTTGCATATTTCTGCTTGTCCTGTTTTGGAACAAATGCCTTTGTGAAATCTTCTCATAGTCTTCCAGTAGAGCGTCCAAAAAACAGACCAGAAGGAAAATTTTATAAATCAACTTTGTTTACTCTAAAGTAAAATTAAATTCTCAGTGGAAGAGTATGGATAGTTGTAGAGCAGGTTCCAAATATCTGGTGAACAGTTTCAGTTAAGAATCTAAAAGCTTTTGTTACAGAGCAAGGATAGAAACATCCAGAAATGGAGCCAAATCATACAGTATGAATTCTTCAAAAATATTAAACATTTAAAATTAAAATCCAGAAGTGTGTTAGAACTTGATGAGTTTATTTTGATAATACTTCAGGGGGTTATAATTAGTAGGATACAGGAGGGATCAGTAAAGAGCCCTCTTATTGAGAAGGTTCCATTTCTGCTCTCAGTTTGGAGAATATACTACAGTCACAGGTTAAAAGGCAGTGATTTTCCAAGAGTTCAGGGCTCATGAAATTTGACGTTAGGTAAGCTGAAGTGAGAAAGAGAGCTGTAAATCTAGTAACCAAATAGCAATATAGTTATCAGGGATGGGGTAAAGTAAGCACTCACAGGTTAGAAATAAAAAACTGAAAGAAGAGAGATGCTGCACTAGACCCAGAAATACAGAGTTTAAAACATGGGACAAGTTGCAGATAATGGTAAGTTTGGTCTCAAAAACAGGTAACAGAGTCAAGACTTAAGATTCTGAAGCAATTGATAAGGTGTTGTCATGGGGAACTGGGGGCTTTTTCTAGCTGGCAATGCTCCTTGGCTTATCCTTTTACCTTTTGGAGAATCTTTGTACCTCATAAACTGGAGAATAGCATAGAGCCTAATAGTTATCTTCTGATATGCCCCTGGAGACAACTTTTGTTATTTTGATACTGTTTTCCATAACTATTTATAATTTTCTTTCTTTGAATTGCCTGTAAAGTTATATGTTAGTGTTAAAAAAGCATGGCCTGTTAATGATAGTGGTATTCCTTAGTGTCCATTTATAAAATTTTATAGTACCTCATTCAGATTTGGGGGGTACTAATACCAGCCTATTCTAGAAAAGTAGCATGATGAACATCTAAAGCAAATTAAGTGTTTATTTTGTTTTGTTTTGTTTTTTTGCGGTACGCGGTCCTCTCACTGTTGTGGCCTCTCCCGTTGCGGAGCACGGGACGCGCAGGCTCAGCGGCCATGGCTCACGGGCCCAGCCGCTCTGCAGCATGTGGGATCTTCCCGGACCGGGGCACGAACCCGTGTCCCCTGCATCGGCAGGCGGACTCTCAACCACTGCACCACCAGGGAAGCCCAAATTAAGTGTTTTGAAATGTCAAGAACCAACAAATAATCTTCAGATACCTATATTTGTTAAAGTTTAAAACAAAATATAATGAAATTTCATAGATACATCACAGTATGTAATTATGATAGCACTTTCTCCCAGTTTATTCCCACAAACACGGGGAAATAGAGAGTAATTGACCAAAAATGAATGGTTTCTGATCTAGCATTCAGCCACCAATAAGATAATGTCCAGGACTTGGAGTTTATGACTGGCTCTACCTAATTTCAGCATATATGTAAGCAAAGAATTTCTTCTTAAAGAATGAGTACCTTATTTATGTTTCCCATTTGTTTTTACTCTAAAACTACTCTTCTTCTGCCTCAAAGGGATTTTAAGTTTGTCAAGTTAAAGAAGGCATCATCATCAAGTAGGTGAGATTCATGAGATTCACCTGCTTTTAAAAGTTGAAGAATTATTTCTGTTGGAAATAATAAAAGTCCTAGTTACAATCAGTATTTGTGCCTGTTGATCTGATTTACTGGTTAAAAGAGTTTGTTTTGTGTACTTGCTTGTGTGTCATTTTCTCCCCAGAATTTCACTATAACATCAGATATATACTCTTCCTCTGAAATAGCTATTATTTACTAGTTACAGCTTAAAATAACTAATATTTATGAGATAGCCAGGCATTACAAAATATACTCTAGTGTATAATACATAGCTGATAAAATGGAAGTTAAAAATAATTCTCCTTATATTATTTCCATTTTTATATGATGATGATTACAAAAATAATAGCTAACACTTATTGACATGCCAAACACTAGGCCAGGCACTTTGCATTCATTAATTCTTAATTCAGTTAATCCTTACAACAACTCAGGTAAGTACTATTATGTGTCCATTTTGCAAACCAGAATCTGAGGTATGGAAGGGTAAAGTAATTTCCCCAAAGTTATGTGCTTGGCAAAGCCAGAATTTTAACTCAGTCCAATACCCAAATTTCATGCACATTATCATTTATTTCACTGTAATCAGTTAACTTATTGCATCCTATTTTTCAAAATCTAGCAAAGAAAAGTTAATGTAGAAAATAATAACCTCTAAGTCAGTGGTTCCCACCCTTGATTGTATACTGGAATCATGTGATCACTCCCAGAGATTTTGATTTAATTAGTAGAAGATGTGGCCTGAGCTTGAGGATTTTTAAAAACTCCTTAGCTGATGTGCACTTAAGGTTGTAAACCACTGTCGTAAATGCCCACTGACTGTGGAAATGGAAATATTTGTGGCAAAATCACCCTCTACATGTTTGTCTGATAACAATAGGAGTAAGGTTAGTAAGTGCATATTTAAAGCTGTGAGAGCTCTTATTTCCACAAAAATATTCATTTGATTGATTTAATATGTAACGATGGTGTTTCATATCTCATGTTTTTGTTTTGTTTTAAATGCAGACGTAACCCATGGTTATCTTGAACAAGAGACCACGGGGAGAAACAAAAGTACACAGCCAGATGAGCAACTGCCTGTGAATTCTAAGGGAAGCATGCATCAGAAATCCAATGAATTAGTTAATGAAGCTACATGTGAGGGCATAGAATTGCCAGAGCAGAGATCAAGGAATTTTCAAGTCATCAGTCCTCGTCTAGGTGATGAGACAGCTTACTGCACTACAGAAAAGTCCAAGTGAGTGCTAGCAGCCTTAGATTTAGAAAGTAAGAATTGGGAGAACTCTAACTTCCTTCCTCCCTCTCTCTGTCCCTCCCTTTTTTCTTTTTGATGTGGCCTAAATTTGACATATCATTAACTTATTAGAATTTGAGGAATCTAATACTAGAGTTTTCTACTATTTTCATTACATTAATATAATGTGTCTAAATCACTGAGTGAAAAAGCACAAGGTGAGTTTGAATGAAGGTCGTGAGGTTTTATATTGTTTTGTTGAATATTATTTTAAGTGACCTTTCATTAAGGATCTGGAAATAGCTATTAAGTTGATATTAGATGGGATATTATTCATCAGAGCTATAACCTGGCAGCTCCAAGACAAAATAAGCCCAAAGATATGATTTGATTTTGGTCAGTGCTGTTCTTCATTTAAATGAATTTGAATGCTTTTAGAAGGGTTGTCTACTCTCCCATTTACCTTCCTTATTATTTTACATTCTGTAGTTTCTACCCATTCACTTTATGTAGCTACCTATTTCATGAAGGGATTTGAATTTTGACACCTGTGACTTTTACCTATGGGAGAAAAGCACTTTGGTAATTAGTCACGTACTATGAAAATACTGCTAAATTTAAAGATTCTCAATGACTAATATAACTTATAACTATATTGAAATATAAATATTATGTTTTCAGTCCAGACAAAAATCATATTTTATGGAATACTTTTTAACGGAGTTTTACATAGGAATAGCCTTTTCTATTTACTTAAAAATTATGAAATAGCTATATTAATGAATATTAATATATAATGAAGTGGATATATTAATATGTTCCACTTTCTTGGCAATCAGTTATATTCTTATCAAAGTGTAGTTTGGAGTACATTTTTGGGGAGTAGGGATGAATGAAGAGGTGATAAACTTTATAACCACATGGGAAAAGTAAATAATAGAGATTAGGCTAAAGTCATCTCTTTTCCCTTCCCTTCCTTTATAGTACTTGCTAACAAGTTAATATTGTTCTCAAATAGCATACACATTGTAAAATAATTTTTTTTGCTTAAAGGTTACAGGAATAGGTTTTCATTTTTTTTTTTTTTTTTGGTTTTCATTTTTAATGTTGCAAATTTAATAATGAAAATACGATATTCTGTCAATTATAATGAAAAAATATTTATTGTTCCTATTTTCAGAAAAGTAAGAAATGTATCTAGAGTCCTGACAAGAAGTACAAATTAAATTAATATTCACAAGCCCTTAAAAACTGTGTTCTTTAAGTATACTGAACCATGAATCTCTAGACATTACTAAATGCTTTTCACAGATTTAGCTCTCCCTGTGAAATTGATATATTAGCACCTCTGTGATGTATTGTATATTAGCACCTCTATGAAATTGCAATGTTTAGTCTTTTTCATCCATAGTATTTTCTTAACAGTGCATAACAAGAAAAAATTTTAATTAAGTAACTTTACATACTTACTGTTAAAATTAAATGTTTCCCCCATTTGAAGTGTAAAATGTATAGATCCTATATAGTTGAAATTATACGTATATTGTTTTAATAGTTTTCTTTATTACAGCATTATGGAACATAGAAATAATGATTTGCATTACAAATGTATGATTCCTTGTCAAGTTACTTCAGACTTAAATAAAGAGGAGACAATAGCATTGCTTCTCAAAGAATTGGACATTCTCAAAGCAAGCAATAAAAAGGTACAATATAGGAAGTCTGATGATTGTACAGTATACTTTTAGCTGCTGACCTTCTAAGTTTGCTTTGTCACTCATCATAATTCAGTTTTATTGTGTACTTTAATCCTTTAACAGTAGCTTTATGCTGTTGCCATACCATGCCATTCACGGTATGATTGAGTTGAGACATGAGCTGTGAAAAGCAATTTCTTTGGTTTCCTGCCTTGGTGGCTTGCAGTATCACTTCCTTTTTCATAGATCTGTGATACCTAAAAAATTCAAATTTTGCTTCATTGGTTTCATGTTACTTTCTTAACTTTTTTTTCTTTTTTTTAGTAGTATCTGTGCCCTGTATTTCATCTCAATAATATATGTAAACTTTAAAGTAGCAAGGCTTGGAAATATTGTCATTTACCTTGTGTTATCTTATACTGCTACATTTTGTCCAATCCAATTTGTCATGTCATGTTTTATCTTTTCTGACTCTTTTTCTGTTACATTCCTTTGAGCTTTAAATAATGTTCATTTTCTATGCCTGCCTTCTTTTTTTTTAACCTCTACATACTTTTCTGATTCTAATATTCTAGTTGTTTGACCTAATCAAACTGAAGCATGATGTTAAGAATGTTGATCATGTCTGACGGAAAACAGCATAAATGACGTAAACGGAGGGAGAAATTAAAAAGAAAACATTTGGAGGGATCCTGTATGAAAGTCTGAGATATTTTCTGTATTTTCATTTACCAGCTGTTTATTACATGCCAATTATGAGCCAGGTGCCAATGCCAATTTAAATGGAATATGATGGCATAGCATTCTCAAAGGGAGATTTGTATCAAATATTAAGATTATTATCTTAATTAATTTTGTTTCAAAATATTAGAATTACTAAGAGAAGCTATAATTTGTGCTACCCATTATTTTATTATGATAGTCCCTTCCAAGTCTTTTGCTTTAAGACAAAAGAATGGATCAGATTGCTTTTTGCTGCAGTAGTTATTTTTAATAATAATGTTATTCCTTCTTGAATTTCATTTGCCTATACACACACATAAAATTAAGTGTATATTAAAATGTTTTTATAATTTCTATGTCATGTCAGGTAATTATTATTTTATAAAATATCTTAAAACCTTAATTTTTTTTTTCCCCTGGAGTTATGTATTCAGTAAGTTAATACAGTTATTCTATAAGGGTCTAGAGAAAAGCAAAAATTATCTTTGGGATTAATTATATTTGTGCAAGAAATTTATTAGTAAGAATGTATGTTTATTTCAATGTGTTTTAGCTTCAAGAAAAACTGACTAAAGAAGATAAAGAACAGAGAAAACTAAAGCTTAAACTGGAACTCTAAGAAAAAGCAACAGAAGCTCAAATTGCTGAAAAAACAGCAGGTATAGTAGATCAGTATTAACATATGGCATTCAAAATCATACACAAGGTTATTATCTGATGTGGCTTGGTGAATAGTAGCAAACTCGCTTATTTGTCAAAGGAGGGAAAGCTCTGTCTTCTTTCTTTCTTTTTTTTTTTTGCCTGCTTAGAAAATAGGTGGCTTTAACATCCTGGTACTGGTATTAGTGAGAGCTTTACCTGTATTCATACTGATTTGGGCATTAAATTCATTGTTAACACCATGTCAATCCAATCACAAAAAGGTTGTTTGTTTTGTTGGAAGGGCCTGAACAAACAAGGGGAAATAATGATTACCAGTGCCTCTACCTTTCAACCAGCAGTTCACATACCACTTATTGTTTTAGCTTGTTGAGAGAAAATACTTCTCCTTTGTATGAAGATAGTCATATATTCATTGCCAGTGAAAACCTACATTTGATTCAAAAATCTGTTTTGTGCAGTTAATTAATTTTCATCTGATGACGTGGATGATGATGAAGATAATGTTTGCCCTGAAAAGATCTTTCCCTGAAGATAATGTTTTCTGGTAAAAGGTTGCCAGAGTTTAAGATTATAAATGAATGCCTGAAATGTTTTGGAGTCTGTCTTCATTCACAGGTCATGGCAAGGAGAAAATTTGTAAAATGTATCTGTGATGTGTTACAGATAAGATCAGGTGATTCTCAGTTGTCTCTGATGGACTCTGTCTCTCTCTCTCTACAGTTTATATATTATCCCTGTGACTCTCTTCCTCACACTGTTTTAGTGTGTTAAGAAAAGAGATATTTCATAGAATAGTAGAAATTAGCATTCAGAGGCATTTTATAGATCCCTTATTTTAACATTTTTATATCAATTGGAATGCTTTTAAAAAGTAATTGTATTTTGTGATTAGTTTGAAGTTATAATCATACTTTATAAATCACTTAACCTGGGATTTTGCTGGTGGCACAATGGTTAAAAATCCATCTGCCAACGCAGAGGACACTGGTTCAAGCCCTGGTCCAGGAAGATCCCACATGCCTGGGAGCAACTAAGCCTGTGTGCCACAACTACTGAGCCTGTGCTCTAGAGCCCGCGAGCCACAACTACTGAGCCCGCGAGCCACAACTACTGAAGCCTGTGTGCCACAACCACTGAAGTCTGTGCTCCTCAACAAGAGAAGCCACTGCAATGAGAAGCCTATGCACACCAATGAAAAGTAGCCCCCACTCGCCTTAACCAGAGAAAGCCCACGTGCAGCAAGGAAGACCCAACGCGGCCATACATACATACATAAAAAATTTTAAAATATAATAAACCACTTAACCTGGTTGCATATGAAAGAATTCTGGTGTTTTAGGTCAGAGAAATGATTAACAGATACTGTCTGTCTTCAAAATATTACTGTGCAAAGTAGAACATCACCATGAAAATATAACTATATAACTAAGATGATCATAAATAAATACTCCAGCCAAATACCAGATGGTTGTTTTTCTATTATGTTAAACTACTATGAATTTTTTGTTTCTTTTTTAGTGGGGAAATACGAGAGTAATATATTTTAAGGAAAATTAACAGTATGTTAAAAATGAATAATTCAAATATAAATTTAGAACAATTTAGAAGTTTCTTGGCTTTTTATAATCAAATATGTATACTAATCGCTGAAATGGTATTACAAGAAGTACATTTGTTTTAAGGTGTTTGCATTATAATTTAACTTTGTATGTGTCTTAACAGATGTATTTTAATAAGATTTAGGCCATTGTGATTTATTGTAAATCATGAATTCATATACCTGTGTAGCTCATTTATCTCTTGGAGGGGAAAGAACATTAAGCATTAATATTTACTCTTTAAGCTTTTGTGTAATATAGCTAATCATATACTTTACATATTTATTTATTGGTATATATTTAAGGGTTCCCTATTATAAACAGTATGAATCATACATGCATAAAATGGAAAGAATTTGATTGCTTTATGATTCTTGTTAACATCAAATTCTTCTCATTAATGACAAAATACTATTTCAATAAATGTTGAATGTTTGAAAGATGTTTAGGATATTTTTATAGCTTCCTAAATTGATGAAAATAGTAGTGCTATATAGTTTCTCTGGAGCTAAGCAATCCTAAAGAAACATGTCCAACCATTTAGTTACAAAAATGGCTCAAGGACTTCCCTGGTGGTGCAGTGGTTAAAAATCCACCTGCCAATTCAGGGGACACAGGTTTGAGCCCTAGTCTGGGAGGATTCCACATGCTGCAGAGCAACAAGGCCCATGCGCCACAACTACTGAGCCTGCACTCTAGAGCCCGTGAGCCACAACTACTGAGCCCATGTGCCACAGCTACTGAAGCCCGCATGCCTAGAGCCTGTGCTTCACAACAAGAGAAGCCACCACAATGAGAAGCCTGCGCACCACAACGAAGAGTAGCCCCCACTCGCCGCAGCTAGAGAAAGCCTGTGTGCAGCAACGAAGACTCAATGCAGCCAAAAATAAATAAATTTTAAAAAAAGAAAAAAATGACTCAAAATTTAAATCCCCTAAGTTTTTTAAAGTATAAATTTTCTAAATGTATCTTTACTTTTTAATGTTTTAGTTCTATCTTATTAAAAAACTTGAAGATATTTTACTTTTAACTTTAGAGAGAATTATTATTATAATACGTCAAAAGAAAAAAGCTGGATTGTTTAAGAAATCCATTGGTTTTAAACTACAGGAAATTTATAAACTGACTCTTGGTAACTCTTGAACTTTTTCATATTTTCTCATTATACATGAATTTTTTTAAAGTTTATCTTAGAAAAGCTAATCTTGAAAAAGCTTATCTCCTACCTGATCAGTAGTAAGTGCGATCAAAAAGCTAAACACAATATCAAAAAAAAGTATGTTACTACCCTCATAGAAAGAGGAACATTATGGTACTATGAGTACATGTGATAAATGTTTTATTTAGTCATATGAAAGAACAAAGAATCCACACAAGCATGGATATTTGTTTCTATCACTGCTCATTTTTATATTCAAAATAAAAATGTATTTGCTAAAGTATATTACAAATGTGCATACACATACAAGTATTATAGTATACTTAAGCAGAATATAAAATGTTTTAAAAGTCAAAATATTCCAATTTAAAAGAAATACATGCTAAAACATCTGAACATTGGAAATTGCAAATAGGATACAAAAATGTATGTCTATAGGTTTTCCAAATAAAATGTTAATTAAAATATAAGGTATTCTAAAGAAATAGCCATTTTCTTTGAGTATATTAAATGTAAAGATTTACATATATATATAAGAATATTCATATCAGTATAAGTTATGATAGCAATAGAATTAGAATCAATCGAATAATAAGGCAATGGTTAAATAAATTCAGGTATCTTTATGGTATGAGACATTGTTCAGTAATTTAAAAACATTTTTAAAGAATATTTAATGATATGAAAAAACTTTATGAATTAAAGTTAAGTCAAAGAAGTAGGGGGAAGCTGTATTTATAATTTTTGTTAAAAAACTGTATACACATGTATATAGTATAAAATGAGGGTCAAACTTTAATAGTGTTAATGGGTGTATAAATGCTTCAATTAACAGGATTTTTTCTGCCTTTTCAGGTTTTCTGCAGTCATTTAGTATTAGAAAAAGTAATGTTACTTTTAAAAGGTGTGATTTTGTTTTAAGTTACTTGCTCACTAATCTTAAAATAATTCCTGTGATAGGTTCGACACATAAAGATTACATAAACCAACATCTTATGAAATCCATGTGATGGCTTTGATCAGATCTTGCCATTTTACCTGTGCCACTTTTCTTGTCCTTCAGATTTCTCCCTTTTTTACTTTTATGTCTTTATTATGTAACTTATGTATATGTTAATCCAACTTGTCTCCCCAGCTGATTGTATAATTTATAAGAATAAGAATCTGGTATAATCAAAACTGCATAAAACAAAATGTTCCCAGTACTTTGTGAGACAGGTTGAAACAATGGGAAGACTATAAGCCTTGGAATCAGATGGACTAAGGTTCAAGTCACAGTCTTGACACTTAATACTGACCATGTGCCTTTGGGCAAGTTACTTATTAGCCTCTCCAGGTTTACTTCCTCCCATGTAAGATGTAAATATTAACTAATTTACCAGATTATTTTAAGGATTAGAGACAAGGTATAGAGGCATCTAGGATGTAACTGGTACTCAGTGAATTATAGCTAATATTAATATTTGATTATTTTTATCTTTATGAAATTCTTAAATCTTTGAGATTTATGCTAATATATATATTTCAGAAGTCATGAAAAAATTTTTTTCTGTTTAGCTTTTAAGTTCATAGTTCACTGTTTAAAATTTTTAAAGGGAAATAAACAGAAAAGTAAAACAAAAAAGTTTGAAACGAAGGATTGGATGATGAGAAAAATTACCATTGAGATATATATATTTATTATCATTTATTACATTTTCCTTAAACATGAATCTGAAATAAAAGAAATGGGATGCACAGAATTTGGGTTTTAATCTAATATATACCTATGATAAACCTTCGTGTAGACTATTACAACAGCATTTCCTTTGTTTCCCTGTTAGTTTTACATAATGTGAATACTGTCATTATAATGTGATCTCATGAGAGTTGGAAACTCCATTGTGTCCTACGTCATGATAAAATCTCAAATGGTTGACCTTTTTACCTTCCCCTACTTTTTTGACATCACCATCATCATCATCACCACCATTGATACTGTTTTTATTAGGTGCTTAATTGGGACTATGCTAACTTCTTTAAAAATTAAAGAAATATTTATTGAGGGTTTTTTATGTACCCCGGTTTTATGCATCAGCAAATAAAACCGATTTGGTATTTCAAACATGTCTTTTTGTTTGCAGTCACTTCTCATTCATAATACACATTGTAGTAGATAGTGGTTACATGCTTAGACTTTGGATTCAGACCTTTGTTCTAATCTTTCTACTGCTTATCATGTGTAAGTGACAGCTTCACTAAGATTTGGTTAAAACCTACCTTATGGTTTGGTGACGTTTAAGTGAGATAATGTTTGTGAAGTACTTAACCCATTAGAAAGCACTCAATAAATGGTAATTATGATGATAAGGTGATGATGTCACCATCGTGTTTTCTCAAGACTTCTTGATCTAATAGGGGGCATATCAAAGTGTAACTAACATAAATAACTATCTCATAGCTACTTGTATATGGTTTTGTTTCACAAAGAATTGATATGTATTCCTTGTTAAAAATATATTTTATTTACTTCATCTTATCCACATGTTTTAGTTTTCCTTGACTTTCAGAATTAACCTTATTTAGAAAGTTTGAAAATATGGAAAAAAAATTTTACATCTCTACAAAAAAGAAAATAAAGGAATTTGATAAGTAGGTCTTATGTTTTAACTCATGAAATTATATATGTGGATAGTATGATTTGTAAATTATTGGCATGTATGACTTTCAGATACTAGGGCATGTTTTAGAGAAGCACAACTGAAACATTGTCTCTGTCCTTTAGGTAAATGTCTTTTCTCATCTAAATAAAATGATTAAACCATAAATACTTCAAAAATTATTTTATTTAAATTAAGTTTGACAGTGAGAGATAGTATTGTATGACCTGATCTGAATCCATTTAATTTAATCACTCTTAGGTGAGTGACATGGTTATAACTTTTAAAAATAATTTGTTTAATTAAGCCTTTCTTTTTTCTGAAACAGTCTCAGTGGGCATTGTCTAGTGTTAAATGTCTCTTAATTTTTATTAATCTATTGCATTTACAGTATACAGATGTGTAAATTTTTACACAAGAGTATTTATTTAAATAGTTTTTATGTTATCTTGTGATATTTAAAATATTTATATTTCTTTAAAAGCCTTATATTTCTATTTCTTAAATGCTCACTTTAGAGTCTCTGCTCTATATGTTAGTTATTTTTCTTTCTTGCATGTCATCCATTAAAGATTAGCTGTGGAAGCTTGGAGCATGGAGAGATTATGAATGACAGAACAACTCCTGTAGAATAATAATCAGATTTTGGTATTTAATGCTGTTTGACTTTTGCAGACACATTTCTTATTAACCTTTGGTACAAAGAGAAATCCACGTTCCTGATATCTCATGGAGAAGATGAATTTGAGATCCTCTTCCAATTAAACTGAAATAAGGCCAATATTGGGTTTTAGTCAAAAGAACTCCTTAGTTCTTTAAGTCTTATATTTATATAAATCAATCAATCTATCTATCTATCTATTTATCTTAGTTACATTTTACATATAATTCAGTGGTTACATAATTTGCTTAGTTAGCATACTGTACTGATTCTGCAAGCGTTTAATCTGCTTTTTCTCTTTAAACATAGATTCTTCCCTGGGCACCCATATTTAGACTGACTTGTAAATAAAAAAAATATTGTTAAGCCCTTCTTATTACGGAGAATGTTCTTTTATTTTTGGTAGAGACGAGATGAGTTTAATGTTATTGTCCAAAGCATCACAACGTAGAATCCCTGAAATGTATAACTTAAGTTTTTCTATTCAGGTTAACATGTAAATGTTAAAAGCATAGGTATGTAATCTACTGTTAGAGCAAATATATTAAGACATCCCAACTAATTAACATGGAAAAATAAAAATTGTTATGTAATAGAAAATGTTTACATTGTTCTCTTGTAAAAAAAAAATCTGTTACCATATATCATATCTCAAATGATGCTGACCATATAATGATTAAGAAGAACAAGAGTCAGTTCTATATATCAGAAAAACAGAAAATAGCGTAATACTTGCTTTTAAGAAATAATGCACAATGGAATACCATTTTTCTGTATATAAATGGGCATTAATAAAATATGTTAGTCTTTAACACTTAAATGGCGTAACAGTATTAATATAACAGAGCATTACATGTATCTATCTATATATTTTTTTAATTTCGAAGGAAAAAGGATTTCATGAATATAACTAGTCACTTCAGATAAAAACAAAAAGTCCCATCTCTGTGAAATACAGCAGTTAGAAATATTGATAGGTAGAATGCTGATTATATTATTATCTTTGGCTGTAGAATCCTATGAGTATGAAAATTATAATGAGTGCCAGGTCAAATAATGCTTACAGGTAGAGTATGGCCAATTTTGTAACATGAGATCACATTATAATGATAGAATTCACATTATGTAAAAACTAACAGGGAAGCAAAGGAAATGCTGTTGTAACGGTCTACATGGTTTATCATAGGTATATATTAGATTAAAACCCAAATTCTGTGCATCCCATTTCTTTTATTTCAGATTCACGTTTAAGTAAAATGTAATAAATGCTAATAAATATATATATATATCTCAATGGTAATTTTTCTCATCATCCAATCCTTCGTTTCAAACATTTTTGTTTCACTTTTCTGTTTATTTCCCTTTTAAAATCTATTAACAGTGAACTATGAATTTAAATTAAAAGCTAAACAGAACAAAAATCTTTTCAAGGGCTTCCCTGGTGGCACAGTGGTTGAGAGTCCGCCTGCTGATGCAGGGGACACGGGTTCGTGCCCCAGTCCGGGAAGATCCCACATGCTGCGGAGCGGCTGGGCCTGTGAGCCATGGCCGCTGAGGCTGCACGTCCGGAGCCTGTGCTCCTCAATGGGAGAGGCCACAACAGTGAGAAGCCCACGTACCGCAAAAAAAAAAAAAAAATCTTTTCATGACTTCTGACATCAAAGATTTAAGAATTTCATAAAGATAAAAAATAATCAAATATTAATATTAGCTACAATTCACTGAGTACCAGTTATATCCTAGGTGCTTCTATACATTATCTCTAATCCTTAAAATAATATGGTATATTAGTTAATATTTACATCTTACATGGGAGGAAGTAAACCTGGAGAGACTTATAAATAACTTGCCCAAAGGCACATGGTCGGTACTAAGTGTCAAGACTGTGACTTGAACCTTAGTGCATATCTGATTCCAAGGCTTATAGTCTTCCCATTGCTTCAGTCTGTCTCACAAAGGAAAAGAGAGAAACCATTATAAATAACAATAACCAATTCTAAAGAGGAAATGATCTTGGAAAAAGTTTAGGTAGCAGTTATATTTCACTGAATTTTCATATTGGTATCTGTTAAAATTTAAAGTAGAAACTCTGTGCAGAAAATAAGTTAAATACCCCTTAATAGTATATTTCAAAAGTGCATAACATTATTGATACTGATTTTAACACTTCAGGGATAAGCTTATCTCTTTTATATTAAAATTTATAGCTCTTCAACATCACTAATCATTAGAGAAATGCAAATCAAAACTACAATGAGGTATCACCTCACACCAGTCAGAATGACCATCATAAAAAAATCTACAAGCAGTGAATGCTGGAGAGGTTGTGGAGAAAAGGGAACCCATGGGAATGTAATGGAAATGTAAATTGATACAGCCACTATGGAGAACAGTATGGAGGTTCCTTAAAAAGCTAAAAATAGAGCTACCATACGACCCAGCAATCCCACTACTGGGCATATACCCTGAGAAAACCAGGATTCAAAAAGAGTCATGTACTACAGTGTTCATTGCAGTACTATTTACAATAGCCAGGACATGGAAGCAACCTAAGTGTCCATCGACAGATGAATGAATAAAGAAGATGTGGCACATATATACAGTAGAATATTATTCAGCCATGAAAGGAAAGGAAATTGAGTTATTTGTAGTGAGGTGGATGGACCTAGAGTCTGTCATACGGAGTGAAGTCAGTCAGAAAGAGAAAAACAAATACCGTATGCGAATACATATATATGGAATCTTAAAAAAAAAAAAAAGGTTCTGAAGAACCTAGGGGCAGAACAGGAATAAAGATGCAGATGTAGAGAATGGACCTGAGGACACAGGGAGGGGGAAGGGTAAGCTGGGATGAAGTGAGAGAGTAGCATTGGCATATATACACTACCAAATGTAAAATAGATAGCTAGTGGGAAGCAGCCACATAGCACAGGGAGATCAGCTCGGTGCTTTGTGACCACCTAGAGGGGTGGGATAGGGAGGGTGGAAGGGAGACACAAGAAGGTGGGGGTATGGGGATACATGAGTACATAGAGCTGATTCACTTTGTTTTACAGCAGAAAGTAACACAACATTGTAAAACAATTATACTCCAATAAATGTAAAAAAAATTATAGCTCTAATATCAGATATATTAGAGGTATGAATGTAAAAAGCACATTTTTAGAAAGTGTTCTTATATAGTCTTTGAGTTATCTGTACTCAATACATGTATATAATGATTGCGAGTTTTGCTAAAAAGAGTTACTGTTTTATATTTTTGCTACTTAAAGTCACAATTTTGTATAATTTTCTAATCAAGCTTTAGCAGTTTCTATACTCTTGGTAAGTATAAATTTATAGCAGCTTTACAGAGGAAAATTTTAAAACATGTAAAGAGCTTAAAAAACTTTTTTAATGTAATAATCATACTTCTAGGAATTTTCCTTAGTAATTAACTGTGTATATACATAAAGATTTGTGTACAAAGATGTTCATTACAGTGTTGTTTATATAGTGAATAATTGGAAACAGTGTTTATCTGATTTTAGGAGCATCTTAGTTCAATCAAATATGTCATGTCCAAATGATTGAATTCTATTCTATTTTATAATTTTGAATACTGAAGAATATGAGAACATATCCTGTTTATTTTAATTATGCACAGAATGTTACAAAGCTATGCAACACATTTCTGTCGCCACATTTTTACGAGCTTGTATTTTTAATCAGAAAAGGTTATTTACAGAATAATCATGTAAAATGGTGAACATTCAAATCCAGTTTTAGAAATACAATATTCTGGCTTGTAAAAGAAGTTCTGAAGAAATAAGTTGAATCCAGCAATGTAATGCCAAGAGTAGAACCATCACACTACTTGGAATAGGTTGGTTAATTCTCTACTGGTGTGTGGCATTTACCATCTGTGTTTAAATTTATAATAAACAATTTATGCCAAGAAAGAGAAATTATAAACTTTAAGGAAATTAAGACATAGCATAATGTTTGTGGTTCTGAAATATATATGAGGTGGTTTTGTAAAACACTAAATGTTATGTTTACAAGGAATTCATTTCACATCATGTAAAGCAATAATAGTAAATGCTCAATCTGAAATTCTTATATATATAATAAAGTCTTTTACCAAACTATTATCTATATTATATTTGTTGGTTAGAATTTTGGAAGCTGAATTGTAATCAGTGATTATTTTACATGTTTCAAATTCAAATCCTAATGATTTCTTCTTCCTTCTCCTTAATTCAACCTTTTCTGTTTACATAACTACCTTGAAGATGTTAAATGGATTCTTTTTCCTGGGAAATGTCTGTCCTCCAAATTATATTATTTAGAGAATCATGGTTCAGTGTTTAAACTAGAATGTTTTCCAATATACTGTCTCACTGCTACTGTATTTTAAAAGTAGTTTGAGAAGTGTAGAATATGGGCTTGTCAATAGACTTGGGTTCTACTAAGGAAATATGTACTCTGTCTTGATTCAATAAACTCATACTTAGTATGGTTCAGCTTCTTCATATTTACTTTTGCCTGTATTAGAAAACAATTAGCTTACTAAACAAATTTGAGTATTTGTGGGTGGGGAGTGGGGGTGATCCTCTCTGAATCTTTCTCATTTGACTAAGAATTATAGGATATTTGATAACCGTGTTTAAAAATGGAGATATCCAAATATTATTGTAAACACCCAATGATTTGTTCTACCTACAATACAAGTATTTTACTGGGTTGGCTTACATAGTAGCTAATAATATTTGTTAATGTAATTTAACTGCTGTGAACCTTTACTGAACAAATATTGAAATTTATTCAAGTCAAAGAAAGAGAATCTCTAATGACTTTTGTTAAAGCTTCTATTTAATAGTTAAGGAGAAAAGTTTGTATGACATACGAGATGCAATTAACAGTAGATTTTACATTTAATAAAAAGAAAGAAGCATATGTATTTGCTTTATTCATTCCATCATAATTTGCATTAGAGCTGTGGGTGTTTAATGAGCAAATTCCAACTAAAATGCTATATTGATTTTCTAGTGAACTTTGTAATAGTCATCTACCTTGGAAAAGCTCAGTGTTTACAATTAAGCTTTCTTTACTGAAAATATTTGAGAGTTGCACATTGATTCTTTAGAAGTACTGAATTCTAGAAAAGGAATCTGGTTTTTCGTAATCAACAAATTTCATGTATAACCTAATAGGTGTTAAAAATTATCATTTTGTAATACCTTACTTTTGGAAAACTTTTCTTAGCATTTATAAAATGTATAATCAGATTTTTGTGTGTGTTTTATGGCATTTTAAAATTTAACTTTAGAATACTCCTTTAAATACACACGTTGTTTATATATTTAGAGTTGATACAGCATTATAGAGGAAAAATTGTTTTCTCTTCATCACACAGGACCAGATATACCATTGATGTAAAGCATTTGTCTTTAGGCATAGAGTTAACAAGACTTATTAAAGCCCTTGATATTAACAGCCTTACCTTTTCAATCAAGTGTTATTGTATATAAAGTAGAACACAGCTTACATTAAATGTCACTTTATAAAGATCTCATCACACTATACAGAAGTGATAGGAAGCCTGTCGGCATTTAAAGTTTAGTAAATAGTGTTTTAACCTTTCAATATGCCAGAATATTACAGGGCAATATAACATACATGTTAATCTGTACCTAGGTGACTGTTTAGCATCATTTTGTGCATCCTATCTGACCCACAAATTAGAAGTATTTTATAATGTAAAAATGTAAAAATATCTTAGAATATCATATTTTGTACAGACCTGTGTCATTATACTGTAGTGTTCTGAATGTGTTCTGAATAATATCTCCTTCAGTTCCCATTTGTAGTTTTTGCATGCCAATGAAAAAGGTAAAAATGAAAAAAGCAAGAAATGTTGAAATGGCTATAGATATAAATGGTCCAAATTAATCAAAATCACATATTTAATGTGTGTGGAAATGAAGCCAAATTGTGAGTCTGTGGATTGAGGGTGATGATGGTATTGGTGGCATGGAACTAACGTTTGTTGAGAATCCACTTTATTTGACCAAGAGCTTTTATATATCATCTCATTTAATTTCCCCTAATAACCGTAACTGATGGTATTCTGTGCATTTTATACACCTGAACGGTGACTAACATAATTTAAGAAAAGTATAAAAAAAAAAAGTTGCCTAACTTTACTGTGACAACACCTTGGATCTGAATTAAAGCCCATATTCTTCATAATACATCATGTTGTTTTCTCTAAGCTGTTATGAATATCCTTCCTAGGAGATTGTATACAACTAGAAGGAGAAAATAAAACTCATTACTGTGTACTACATTATGGGCAGAAATTTCTTTCAAAACAGCATGATGAGTTGATACAGAGAAGCAGAATAATGTGGCACAGACAACCACATAGGAGTAATGATACTGCCTTAAAAAATATATGAAAATTGTACTGGAAACTACTGGATCTTCCAAAAGCTGTGTTCATAGCAAGAATTCCTTAACTTTATCTAAACTGTTGATTAAAAGCATTTGGTTTTATACGTGAGAAATCCAGTTGTTCTAGCACAATTTGTTACATAGTTTGTTTAACCATTCATCTGTTACTAAAAATATGGGGTGTTTCTGGGTTTTGGCTATTATAAATAAAGATGCTATGAATATTTGTATTGAAGTCTTTGTATTTAGACATATGCTTTAATTTCTATGCTTTAATTTCTCTTGGATAAATACAAGTGGAATAGCTGAATCTTGTGGGTGTATGTTTACTTTTTTAAGAAACTGACATAATGTGATTATACTATCTTATGTTCCACCAGCAGTGTATGAAAGTTCCAGGTTGTTTTACATCCTTGCCAACATCTTTAATGAGCCTTTCGTATAAGTCATTGTAATAGGTTTGTATAGTTAACCCTTGAACAAAACCGATTTAAACTCTGCAAGTCCACTTATATGCACATTTTTTTTCAATAAATACATACTACTGTACTACATGATCAACGGTTCTGCATCTGTGGATACAGAGAACCAACTGTAAAGTTATACACGGATTTTTGACTGCAGGAGGTGGGGGGGGGTCCACCTCTAACCCCAGTGTTGTTCAAGGGTCAGCTGTGTGTGGTGGCTATCTCATAGTTTTAATTTGCATTTCTGTAATGACTAAAGCTGTTGAGAACCTTTTTTTGTGCTTATTGCCATCAATATATCTACTTTGAAAAAAATGTTCAAGTTTTTTGCCCAATTTTTAATTGGGTTTTTTGTTTCCTTGTTGTTGAGCTTTAAGAGTTTTAAAAATTATGTTCTAGATACAAGTCTTTTTGTCAGATATATGCTTTTCTTTGTCAGATATATGCTTTTCAATTATTTTCTTCCAGTATGTGGCTTGTCTTTTCATTTTCTTGGCATCTTTTGAAGAGTGGAAATTTGTTATTGAATTAAATTGAAGTCCTACTTACCAAATTTTAAAAATTAGTTTATGCTTTGCTATTACTATAGTTAAGAAGCTTTGCCTACCTAAAGTCAAAGAGGTTTTCCTCCAGAACTTTTATAATTTTAGCTTTTGCATTTGGGACTGTGATTTATTTTGTGGAATGCAAGGTTGGTTTACCATTTAAAAATCTATCAATATTACCAAAATGACACACCAAGAAAAGAAAAACAATCTGATCATCTTAAGGCCACACTCTGCTTTTATGTTTCAGCTCTTATATTGTAAATAAGTATCCTTTTTGCAGCTTATTTAGTGCTACATTTATTGCATTTTTGTACCTTCTATTGGTGATTTCACTGTTTAAGACAGCTGCGTGCTGAAATGCAATCTAATGTTCCCGAAGCATGGAAGGCTGTGTGTGTGTTATGGACAAACTTTGTTCAGGCGTGAGTTATTGTCCTGTTGGCCATGAGTTCAGTGCTAATAAATCAACAATATATATTAACTAAGGTGTTTTTAAAAAGAAACATACATGAAACAAGGTTATGTATTAGTTGACAAAATGTTGATCAGTTTTAGCTGATTAAATTTTCTTTATGGGTCCTAATTTTGCTGCTTGATTGCATGCCTCATAATTGGATACCAGACATGATGAACTTTACCATTTCGGGAGCTGGAATTTTTATAAAATATTTTTGAGCTTTGTTCTGAGATATAGTTATGTTTCTTGGAAACAGGTCACTACTTCTGGGTCATGCTTTAAAGATAGGTAGGTTATTACCAGAGCAGTGTTTAGTCTAGGGTTAATTAATCCCCACTACTGAAGCAAGACCCTTCTGTGTATTCTATGTAGTAGTTCATGAATCATGAGTTTTTCCAATCTGGCTAGTGGGAACACGTACTATTTTTGGTTTGGTGGAGCTCAGGGCACTGATGCTTCTAAAACTTTCAGGTGGCTCTTTCCCCTGCATGGGTAGTTTACTCACATGTGTGTGCTCAGTCCTCAGCTGATTTCTTGAGGAATACCCTCTGCATGTCTCCAAAGCTTTCTCTCTTTGCAGCTGTTTTTTCCTCTGATAGTCTGTCTTGTGAATTCTAGCTGCTTCGGTTTCCTTAGACTCCTCTCTTCAAATTGTGGAGTCTGCTGGCCTCCTCCTGGATTCTTCCTTTCCTGTGCCATGTCCAGAAAACTTTCAGTGTATTAAGCTGGGCCAGTCGTAGGGCTCAACTCTTTTGTTTTCCTCTGTCAGGTCACTCTCTTTATTTCCTTATCAACTTGAAAACTGTCATCCCATGCATGTTTTGTCCATTAAAAAAAATTGTTTTAAGTGGGAATACAAATTTGGATCCTGTTACCCTGTCTTGACCAGGAGGACAAGGCTGTGTTGCTTAAAATTTAATCCTAACATATACTCTCGAAGATTTTATCATATATGCTTTTTTCCTGTTATTCTCTTAATGTTTTTCTTTAAAAATCTCATCTTTTTAACTAGATAAATATATATTTTAATGGAATTTTTTTTAGTTTTAACGTCTGTACCCCAAAAGTGCACAAATAACTGTACAGTTTTATGAATCTCAGAAAGTGAACACACTCGTATAACCAGCACCCAGATGTAAAAAAAACCCAAATATTACCAATAGAATATCACCAGATATCATGAAAAGTTCCTCATCCTCCCTTCTAGTACTACCTCCAAAAGTTAGTAACCATTACCCTAAGTTTAATAGCCAGGCCATTCTTTTTTGTTTTTGAACTTTAAATACATGAAAAAATGGAAAATTACCCTTTTTTGGCATCTACCTCAACAATATGGGTAATTTAAAGAAATTTGAATTTTAATTGGACATTAAATTAAATGCCACTCAGAAATTATAGGTCTGATGTGCTAGTTATGGTTTTCTAATATACATTAAAGTGACATAACTATTAAACAATGTGTTTCACATCCTATATTTTGTGAAATACTGTCCTAAAGGGAATATGGTGGTAGATGATGCAGGAAGGTAGGCTAGAACTAGACTCCAGTTTTCCTTGAATGTTGGGCTAAGACTGTTTTGTTTTGTTTTTTTTGCCTTGGAATCTATGTGGTAGCAGTAAGGAGAAGAGTAGCCTGTTTACCCCAGAGTTTCATGGAGATTACCTTTTGATAGGTTGAGGGATGCCTTAGTGAAGTCACCTGTCCTATTTTTCTCTCCTCTGAAATTTGGTACATTTTGTTATGAATTGATCTATTTTCTTTCTCTTGTGCTGCCCTTGTCTTAATTCAGGGTTTCATTGTTTCTTATGTGGACTTTTATAATAATCTAATATTGGGTTAAGGGGCATGTACAATCCAACCTGCAACTTTTGGAAGTTGATGCAGGTGATCCCTGCATCTTCCACACACTGAATGCTAATCTCTGGGAGTTTCCTTCTGAAACACATATCTGTTCATTCCTATTCTAGAAGTTGATATGTATTTCTAGGTAGCTTAAAGTTTCAGGGAAAGGGTTATTCTTGTGGGTTATTGATGTGAACTCTTGCTTGAACCACTCCTATAGTCTCCCTTCTGGAATTTGCTTCCATGTTTGCCCCACCTATGAACTACTTCTCACCTGGAAGCCAGAATTCCTTTTTAAACGTAAATGTGATGCTGCCATTTCCTTGCTCAGAAACCACCATTGACTACCATCATATTTAGATGAGATCTTAATTCCTTGCTGTGATTTACAGTGTGATCTCCCAAAACTCTCACCCTCTCTGTGCTCCAGCCGTATTGCTGTTATATCGCTAATACTTCTAGGGCCTTTGTCCTGGTTTTTCTTCAGCTTAGTCTACTTTCAAATGTGAATATGGTTACTCTTCCTTTATTTGAATGTGCTGAAATGTCACTTTTTATTTAAAAAGGTCTTTTCTGACCACCCTTTCTAAAATAGTCTGCCCTATTCCCTATCTACCAAATCACTCTTTTCTCTGATACAGCTGTATTTTCCTTCAAAGCAATCTATCTACATACCTACCTACCTACCTACCTAATTTTTGGCCTGTTTTTCTCTCTACTGTTTCCCTGTAGTAGAACGTATACTCTAGGATGACAAGGACTTCTTAGCCTGCTATATTCATATTCCTTAAAACTGGATTGATGACTGCCACAGGAGCTTGATAAATATTTGATGAATTAATTAATTTATTCATCTTCCCTCAGACTTAGCTTCTTAGAAGTAGTTTTGACTTTTGCTTTGCCATTGCATGTTCCATTTTATACTGTATTATGGAAAAGATACAGTTGCTTTTTTCTCAGGGTTTTTTTTCTTTTCCACTACTTATAATTTAAGTAATATAAAAGTAAGTATCTTGATTAACAGTATATTAATCTATGACAAATCTTAGCAGAAACCCAGTGTTTTATGACCTAAAAGAACATTTCAAATGTCTTTCCTAAGTTTATTTTGTGGTTTGACAGTATAAATAAATTTGGTTCAGTGATCCAAGTATTTGAGCCCCTTTCTGTCTAAAATTGCAGTGATATTTTAAATGTTATATAAGATTTCAAGTAGAAATTAAGTTTGAGAAGTGACAATTTCAGGTGACATAAAAGCTCCCTATATAGTGCTACAGAAATTTACATGATGTCATTTGTATTATAATCGATATAAATGGTGCCCCCGGAGACGTTCAGTGCTAAACCAACACAACTCTGCCCCCATTGACTCCTCTTTCCTCTCCTTCCATCATCTTACTGAGGTAACTACTGTCCTGAATTTGGTGTTTATCATTTCCATGTTTATTTTAATATTTTTTACTAATTGTGTCTATCCACGAATAATAGATTTGCTTTATTTTGCAACTTGCTATTTTTGTCAAATTTTCATTTTTGAGATTTGTCCATTTGTCCATAGTTAATTCATTTAAATGGTGCATAGTATTCCATTTTTAATGTATAGTAATTTCTTTATTCCTGCTCCAGTTATTGGACAATTGGGTTATTTGTAAGTTTTTGCTATTATATAATGCTGAAATAAACATTTTTATACATTGTTCCTAAGCATTTTTATACATGTTTCCTTGTGCACATGTACAAGAATTTCTCTAGGCTTCATACCAAAGAGGAGATTTGCCAGGTTACGGACTAGGCACAACTTCAGCATTGCCAAATTGCTCATCAGAGGTTGTCGAAACATATACACCTATCTGCAGTATATTTGAATGTTTCCTTTATTTCACGTGCTCAATATTTTCTACTATTTGACCTTATAATTTTTGCTTTTATGGGTATGAAATAGTATCTCAATTTTGCAGTAGCTTAAAAAGATAATGTTTTCTCAAGTAAACAAAGTAATTGATGCTAACTCAGCTGAATAAAATTTTTTTTTGCTTTTTATTTTTGCTAAAAGTATGCATTTTTCTTTTATTTTCACTAATTAATTATGAATTATATATTTTGGTAGCTCTGGTTGAAGAGGTGTATTTTGCACAGAGAGAACGTGATGAAGCTATTATGTCTCGACTGCAGTTAGCCAATGAGGAGAGAGATGAAGCAATTGCACGATCCAAGCATATGGAAATGTCTCTAAAACTGTATGTACACATTTAAAACTACATATGATGTTAGGAGCATTTATAAAGTACATGAATTATGTGGTGGTTACATGTTTAAAAGTGTTACTGATGCTTATATGTTACAGTGGTAAATTCCATATCCCCACAGTCTTTTTCTAAAACTTTTGGCATGCTAGTAGTTTTCAGTCACTAAAAAAGAAAGAAAGAAAGAAGAAAAAAGAAAGAAAGAAATGCACAACATTCTTAGTACAGTTACTTTCTCTATTTCTTCATAGTTCTGTTGTTGATATCCTTACTCTACCTTCCTTTGTGACTCCTCTTTTCTTCCCTCTCCTTATTATCACCTCCTTGATTTATTTCAGCTCTGGGTTCTTTTACTGCTCTCTGCTTACTGTGCTCATTCCTATTCTCCACTACTTTTTAAGTCTTTTAGCTGTGGGTTCTAAACTGAAACCTGACACCTGAAATAGGGTAGAGCCTGAGAATCTACATTTTTAGCAAGCGAACCAGGTGATTCTGGTATAGGTAAATAACATACTGCACTTAGAGAAACAATGCTCTGGAAAGAATTACTTCTCCAGTTTTAATGTACACTCCAATCACTTGGGGAATATTGTTAAAATGCAGATTCTTGTTAGATAACGTCTGAGTGGAGCCTGAGATTCTGCCTTTTTTCAAGCTCCCAGGTCATGCAAATGATGCTAATCTAAGGTGTCCACGTAGGGTAGAAAGGCCCAAGAGCATCTAGAAACGTTACCTGCAAGATAGAATGTAGTAATCTAATATTTTTATGTTGATCCCTCAATATATTTATCAAATGTTTGCTGTGCCCCATATTGTGCTAGCCTCTGAGGGATCACAATAAAATACTAATTAAAACGTGGTGGGGGGCTTCCCTGGTGGCGCAGTGTTTGAGAATCTGCCTGCTAATGCAGGGGTCATGGGTTCGAGCCCTGGTCTGGGAAGATCCCACGTGCCATGGAGCAACTGGGCCTGTGAGCCACAACTGCTGAGCCTGCATGTCTGGAGCCTGTGCTCCGCAACAAGAGAGGCCGCGACAGTGAGAGGCCCATGCACCGCGATGAAGAGTGGCCCCCGCTTGCCGCAACTAGAGAAAGCCCTCTCACAGAAACGAAGACCCAACACAGCCAAAAATAAATAAATAAATTTATTTTTTTTAAAAAAGTGGTGGGAAACTCCCTGGCGGTCCAGTGGACTCCACGCTTCCTATGCAGGGGGCATGGGTTTGATCCCTGGTTGGAGAACTAAGATCCCACAAGCCACAGGGCATGGCCAAAAAACAAAAAAAAAAGACAAAAAAACCCCATGGTGGTTCATTAGACAGAATCATTAAATAATTAATACTGTAGCATTCATGTTGTGACTAGGTAATGTGATTTGGTTTTTGTTTATATTAATGGTTTCATTTTTTTTGAAGGCTCATTCAAAAAGTAGATGGAGAGACTCATTGTAAAACAGTAACTTGTTGACAACTAAAAATAAATTTAAAAATTTAGCTAAATTCCACACTGCCTACTCCCAAATAACTATCTTTATCAATAGGGAAACATTATTCCAAACATTTCTCTTTGTTTATATAAACACTACTGTCTGGAAGGATAGATGGTTGGTGGTTGAATAGATGCATACATAGAATTAATTTGATAAAAATTAATTCATTTTCTACATTCTGTTTTATTTGAGAGGCATTATATTGTAGAGGTGAAGAGCACAGATTCCAGACACAGGTACCTGTCTTTGAATCTTCACTCTTTTGCTTCCTAGCTGTACAGTCATGGACAGATTCAGAGTTTCTGGGACTCTGTTTTTTCTCTACAAAACAGGGAAATAGTGGCTGTTTTATATTGGTTGTTATGAGGACTAAATGATTTAATAAGTATTGAAAAATACTTGACTTGTAGCAAATGCTGTATAAATGTTACTTGAATTGAAGAGTAGTAATCAATTGAAGTGAAACTGAAGAAATTTTTGAACTTCAGGCAGTGTATTCTCTCAATAAGATATATTAATTCCCAAAAGAACTATCATCTAAATTTAAGAGATGGAAAAACATTAAGGTGTTGGAATCTCATCAGTATTTTTTTGTGCAGTGTTTTAGTTAAGCAATATTATTTGACTCTCAGCTATGAAATAAATAACAGTTTTAAACTCCTTTTTTTCTTTTTCTTTATGAATTATACTTTTAAAAAATTTGTAAAAACTGTATTGGATTCTATAGCCAAAGTGCCCCCCTTGTTTAACCTTTATTATATATTTAAAAGGGTTGAGTAATCTTACTCGAACTTTTATCATACCTGGCATTTTTACACCTGAGTTCTTTATTGTGGGAAGTTCCTGGGTAACCAAATTTCGTTTTCAAATAGTTTTTTTGTTTGTTTTTTTTTTTGTGGTACGTGGGCCTCTCACTGCTGTGGCCTCTCCCGTTGCGGAGCACAGGCTCCGGACGCGCAGGCTCAGCGGCATGGCTCACGGGCCCAGCTGCTCCGCGGCATGTGGGATATTCCCGTACTGGGGCACGAACCCGTGTCCCCTGCGTCGACAGGCGGACTCTCAACCACTGCGCCACCAGGGAAGCCCTCAAATAGTTTTTTAAGGAAAGGTTTATAAATACTTTATTCTCTACTTTAACATACTCTAGACTGGCTGTTTATTATCCTTATATTCAAATTGGTTATGAATAAAATTCTTGGCTGAAGTATTTTTTCATTCTAAACACTGTAAAAATGTTACTGACTTTTCTGACATTGAGTTTGCCTGAAAAGAAGTCTGAGGTCAATCATATTGCTTTTTTCCTCACTTATAGGTGGTTTAATTTTTTCTGCCTGGGTACTTGAATGATTCTTTATTCTTGAAATAGAACAACTTAATCAGTATGTTCAGGTTGATCTGTAATATTTTTAGAACCACAGCATGCCTTTCTAAAGACTATATGATTCTTCCTTTATTTCAGGGAAATTTTACATTTGTTTTTTAGGTTTTCTATTTTAGAGACTTCAGTTATTTTTATAGGGAACTTTTATCCTTATCTATTATCTCTTCAATAATTATTTTAATTCCTGTCTTTTTCTCTGCATTCACTGTGATACTCTTAAGCCTTTCCTTTAGTTAGTAATTCCAATTGTTACTGTCCCATTCCCTGTTCTTTCTGGTTCATTTATTAAATATTTTGTTTATTTATTCTCAATGTTCCCTTAAGTTTTCTTTCTTTTTTTAATTATGTAAGTTTCAGGTCTATCCTTAAGTTTTCAATTTTCCTGTTCATCTCCTCTTTTGTTTTGGCATCTTCTCTTTGAACTTCTTTTATTGAATTCATATTCGTCTTATGTTTTTCTAGAATGCCAACCACGATAGGACAATTTTCTTCTTTCTCTTGCTTTATGTTATCTTTTATATTATGATCTTTATCTCATTTGCATGATATTTTGTCATGTGTTTGTGGTGAATTCATAGTTGGCATCTCATTTCTCTTCATCTTGCTCATGCTTAACTTGTCAAGAACTTTTCTTTGTTCTGATACAGTGCAAGTGAATTTTCCTTGATAAACATTTCATATTATTTGAAACCTATTTGCCTTTTCTGATTCTTGGCTAGGTATTGCTTCTGGGTCACTTTTCTTCATTGCTGTAAGGCAGTGGGGTAAGAGTGGTAGTTGGGAAGACCTCCTTGGGGCTAGATACTGATTTTGTTTGAAGTTCTGTCCTCTGCTTGTAGGACTTTGTTTGGTGTATTGCACTGTTCTGGCGGCTCACTCTGTCTCGTCTTGTGGATATCCTGATTCCATGGAGTATTTCTTTTGGGCTTTTATTTTTTCCACCAGTGTAGTAAAAAAAAAAAAATGGCCAGCCCTGATGATTCTTGCTTCCTCTGTAAAGATTCTTCAGTAATGCAGGAACATTTTCTTTACTTTTCTCTGGTCTGTTTACTCAACTCCTTGGTCTCTCAGGTTATTTCCAAGCTGTGTGGTATTAGTGAAAAATTTCCAGGATTTGGTGAGGTCACTGTCTTTTCTCAATACCTATTTTCATGTGTAAAAAGAGAAGTTAGTTGAACCTGTTCAAAATCATTTTTCCACTCTCCACCTTATCCCTACTTTTAAAAATTACTACATGATGTCCTGCTTCCTTTGCTGTTTGATTAACTTTTATCATCCATTCAAGTGGTATGTGATGGGATACATAGATTTCTGTGTTCAGATTTCACTCCACCATCTTGGCCTTTTTTTTTCAATAAACTTTTTATTTTAGAATACTTTCAGATTTACAGAAAAGTTGTGAAGATAGTACAGAGTTCCTATAACCCTCACCCAGTTTCCCTTATTGCTAACATCTTACATTACTATAGTACATATGTCACAGGGGAGAAATCAACATTGTTATACAACTATTTACTAAAGGCCACGCTTTATTCAGATTTCACTACTTCTCCCTGATGTCCTTTTTATTTTCCAAGGTCCTATCCAGTATTCCATAGACATTTAGTTACTGTGTCTCCGTTGCCTACTCTGCTGTGTGACATTTTCTCAGACTTTCCTTGTTTTTGATGACAGTTCTGGAATATTGGTCAGGTATTTTATAGAATGTTTCTCAATTTCAGTTTTTCTGAAGTTTTTCTCATGATTAGACTGAGGTATTGGTTTTATGGGACAGAGAGTACAGGGGTGAAATGCCATTTTCATCACATCATTTCAAGGTTATCGTCTATCAATATGACTTACAGCCAGTGATGTTAATCTTGGTCACCTGGCCAAGGTAGTACTTGCCATGTTTCTCTTCTGTAAAGTTACCCACATTCCTCTTTCATACTCTGCTGTTTGAAGCAAATCACTGAAGTGCAGCACTTACTCAATGATGGGCTGCGGAGTGCGGGCTAGGAGGTTGAGTTCTAGCTTCCTCAGCAGAGAATATCTACATAAATTATTTGTAATTCTTCAGTACAGGACATTTGTATCCCTAATTTTTTTATTTAGTTATATCTGTATGGACTCATTGATATTCATTTAATACTTCAAATTATAATCTAATACTATGTTATTTTGTTGATTGGAGTATTCCAGCTTTTTTTTTTAAACGTCTTTATTGGAGTATAATTGCTTTACAATGATGTGTTAGTTTCTCCTTTATAACAAAGTGAATCAGCTGTTTATTTGTTTTTCTCTTTCTGACTTACTTCATTCTGTATGACAGTCTCTAGATCAATCCAATCACCACAAATAACTCAATTTCATTTCTTTTTATGGCTGAGTAATATTCCATTGTATATATGTGCCACGTCTTCTTTATCCATTCATCTGTTGATGGACACTTAGGTTGCTTCCATGTCCTGGCTATTGTAAATAGAGCTGCAGTGAACATTGTGGTACATGAGTCTTTTTGAGTTATGGTTTTCTCAGGGTATATGCCCAGTAGTGGGATTGCTGAGTCGTATGGTAGTTCTATTTTTAGTTTTTTAAGGACCCTCCATACTATTCTCCATAGTGGCTGTATCAATTTACATTCCCATTACATTCTAGGGTTTTTATCATAAATTGGTGTTGAATTTTGTCAAAAGCTTTTTCTGCATCTGTTGAGATGATCATATGGTTTTTCTCTTTCAGTTTGTTAATATGGTGTATCACATTGATTGATTTGCGTATATTGAAGAATCCTTGCATTCCTGGAATAAACCCCACTTGATCATGGTGTATGATCCTTTCAATGTGCTGTTGGATTCTGTTTGCTAGTATTTTGTTGAGGATTTTTGCATCTATGTTCATCAGTGATATTGGCCTGTAGTTTTCTTTCTTTGTGACATCTTTGTCTGATTTTGGTGTCATGGTGATGCTGGCCTCATAGAATGTGTTTTGGAGGGTTCCTTTCTCTGCTATATTTTGGAAGAGTTTGAGAAGGCTAGGTGTTGACTCTTCTCTAAATGTTTGATAGAATTCGCCTGTGAAGCCATCTGGTCCTGGGCTTTTGTTTGTTGGAATATTTTAATCACAGTCTCAATTTCAGTGCTTGTGATTGGTCTGTTTATATTTTCTCTTTCTTCCTGGTTCAGTCTCAGAAGGTTGTGCTGTTCTAAGAATATGTACATTTCTTCCAGGTTGTCCATTTTATTGGCCTATAGTTGCTTGTAGTAACTTCTCATGATCCTTTGTATTTCTGCAGTGTCAGTTGTTACTTCTCCTTCTTCATTTCTAATTCTCTTGATTTGAGTCTTCTCCCTTTTTTTCTTGATGACTCTGGCTAATGTTTTATCAGTTTTGTTTATCTTCTCAGAGTACCAGCTTTTAGTTTTATTTATCTTCGCTATTGTGTAGTATTTCAACTTTGACCATTGGAAACTCTTTTAGGTGGCTCCTACATGCCTTTGACATGTTCCCATCCTTTTGATTTTTTTAACCATTTCTTACTTTCTGGCACTGCAGCCTGCTCCAGGGTCATGTATTATGGGGATATGCCCACCCCACCAGCAATGAATCAGAGTTCTTGTTGCTCACCATCCTTGCCAGCATTTGGAATTGTCATTCTTGTTTTGCTTTTTTTCTTATTTTGAACATTAGCCATTCTCTAATGACAGATGATATTGAGCTCCTGTTTATTTACCATCTGTATATCTTCTTTGGTAAAATGTCTGTTCAGATATTTGACCAGTTTTTTAAGTTGGGTTGTTTGTTTCCTTTTTGTTAATTTTAAGTGTTCGTTATATATTCTAGATGTAAGTCATTTTTCAGGTATGTGGTTTTCAAATATTTTCTTCCAGTACATGTTTTGTATTTTTCTTCTCTTAACAGTGTGCTTAGCAGGATATAAGTTTTAAATTTTGATAAAATCCAGTTTATTGATTGTTTTTTCTTTCATGTTTTGTACTTTTTGTATTGAATCTAAAACTCATTGTCATATGTAAGGTCGCACCAAGTGTTCTCCTATGTTTTCTTCTATGAGTTATAAATTTTGTGTTTTACATTTAAGCCTACAATCTGTTTTGAGTTGATTTTTGTGTAAAGTGATACATGGTACATGTAAATGGTCTTTTTTTTTTTTTTTTTTTGCCTGTGGACATTTATTCTAGTACCATTGTTGAAAATGGTATCATTTCTCCACTAATTTCCTTTGCACCTTTGCCAAAAGTTATTTGACTATTCATGTGCATTAATTTCAGGACTTACTTGTCTGTCCATTGATCTGTGTTTCTATCCCTTTGCCAATACCACACATTCTTGATTACTAAATCTTTATGTTACGTCTTGAAACAGGATAATGTCATCCCTCTAAACTTTGCTCTTTTATTGTAGAATTATTTTGACTATTCTGGTACGTTTGCCTTTCCACATACCTTTAAGAATCAGTTTGTTTTTATCTACAAAACAGTTGCTGGGACCCGATGTGTTTAAACATACTCTTCAAAATAGATACCTTTTTTTCAGTAATGCAGCTATTAAAAACTTCAGAACTTTTCTTTAGGGATTTGCAAGTACTATTGCCTTCAATTTGTCAACTGCTGCACAGTACTATACTTAGCATGTAATTTATGACCATAAATCTTTTATGTAGATTGATCACCAATTTTATTCATAAAATTTGCTTCTAAATAGTTTTTACTGTTTTTTTTTTTTGCGGTACATGGGCCTCTCACTGTTGTGGCCTCTTCCGTTGCAGAGCACAGGCTCCGGACGCGCAGGCTCAGCAGCCATGGCTCACAGGCCCAGCTGCTCCGTGGCATGTGGGATCTTCCCAGACCGGGGCACGAACCCGTGTCCCTTGCATCGGCAGGCGGACTGTCAACCACTGCGTCACCAGGGAAGCCCAGTTTTTACTGTTTTTAGAAATAAAATTCACCCCCAAAAGATAACATATCAGTTTTTTATACAATGTCACAACTCATTGAGTGATATTCAGGCTTTATAGGTGAAAAAACTTAGAGTGGTTGACTACTTGCCCAAAGAGTCATAGTCAGTCACTTACACATTGTAGGACTTATCTACCTCAGAGCTATACAGGCATCTCAACCTTAGCATATCCAAAATGGAATTATTAATTTATTTTTAAAACCTGATCCTCCTTAATTCCCTGTACCTATCAACAGCATAACCACCTGCCCACATATCCAAACAAAAACTTCTTCCTCAGAACTCCTATTAAATTGGTCTCTTAGTTTTGTTCATTCTGTCTCTTTAAGTGATGGATCTAAATTGAGCCTGTCCTTCTTCCCTAAACTTTTAAATCTTCCATTGTCTATTTACTTTAATCTGTACATATGTTTTGTTATAGTTTTTATTACAATACATGAAAATTAGGGTTCCTTGAGGCAAGACTTTTTCATTTTGTTCTTGGTAGCATTCCTATTGAGGGAGGAATGGGGAATGGAGAAAAGGAAAACAGTCCCAAGACTTATCTTTTAGTTAATTAGTCCATTCAATAAATATTTATTGAATATTTATTATCTGTCAAGTACAGTGCTGGTTGCAGGAACACAGCATTACGGTTTCAATTTAGTTAAGAAGATCAGCATTAAGTAAATATGAATAATTACATAAATACTCAAAATAGTATCAAGTGATATGAAGAATTATTGGTTCCTAAGAAAAGTTTATAGACAGCTTTATTACAGTCTAGGGGTTCAGGTGAGTGGATCAGGAAAAATCATACAGAAGAAGCAAGAACAACAACAGCAACAAATAGCATGTCAGTACAGTTTTAAATGGCACTGTGGAGGTTCTTTTCTACTCAGTTGAAGTCTATAGGCTCTGAACTTCAATAGTGCATTTTAGACTAAATCTTTGTTAAGATAGAACCAATTTATAACTGAGCTTTGCTTGACTGAAAGGCATATTTAGAGGCATTGAGTATAAGATGAAATTGTATAAATTATTTCACATCTTTTTGTTTCAATTCCTTACTTCTTGCTTCCTATAATCTGGAAATTCCTTCCTTCTTTTTTCTCTCATCATCTTTTCCACTTCCGATCTACTTTTCATCTTTCTGTATAATGTTTGTCTTGTCTTATTATTCTGCTGCTTCTCTGCTTTCCCTTACCTCTTGAATTTTTAATGCTTTTTTCTTTGTCTCTTTTGCTTTTATCCAAAACCAGGAAAAAGTAAAAAGGATTCAGGTTAAAATGACTTACATATGCATGCCAATATAGACATGTTTGCATAGGTACATTCCAACTTTTGAGACCATGGTATCTATTTTTCAATCTGTTATTATTGGTATATTTTTTATATTAAAGGTGGCACTGTGTAAGAAAGGAGACTTAGAGAAAGAAAACAATTTAGAAATTTTTGATAAGCTGATCACTAGTTCTTTGTATCATTTGGGGGTCAAAGTTTTGCTTCTTCCCATTGAACAAGGTACAGGACTATAGGTTCAGAAAGGAAAGATGTGATATTGACTGATTTAGGAATAAATCAAGATATGTGACATTTCATGCATGAGTCTTTTCACTTAGAGTGCAAGGTTGTCAGTCAGAATTTGCATGGTATAGGAAATCAATTGAAACTTGAACCTATGGACATTTACTTCAGCAATATTCTTACTGATTATCATGACTGTCTAGTTAGACTGTTGTAGGCATAATTTAAAGATTATGAAAGGTTGAAATTCTTTTGTTTAATTGTAAACTTCATATTAATGATACATAATGTATAGTTTGTTGGCTGTATGTCATATAATACCAACTATTACTTTGTCTTTATTAAGCTAGTAAAACTATGTGTTGTACATGCTGCTAGTAAACCTTAAACCTAAAGAGTCATTTTACATAGAAAATTATGTGTCTTATATAACTGTTTCAAATTGCTTCCTTTTTCTTAAAGGTAAGTTGTTTGTCTAATTTTTGTTTTCTTAAGTGATATAGTAAGTAATGTCCTTATTGTAGGACTGAATTTAATTTTCTGGAAGCCACTATTGTTGATTTTTTATCTTTAACTAGATATTAAATGACCCACCTCAGAAAAATGTGTCAAATATACTGAATTGGCACTTACAGTGTATTAACATCAAAGATCTGATCTCATTTTTCAATACTCTGTATCAGGGATCAGCAAAGTAAGGACCTATGGTGCAAATCCAGCCTTCCACTTGTTTTGTAAATAAAGTTTTATTTGAATACAACCACACCTGTTCATTTACATAGTGTCTATGAATAGATTTTCTTCTTCAAAGGCAGAATTTAGTAGCTGCAACAGAGAACATATGGTAAAGCCTAAAATATTATCTGACGCTTTACAAAAAAAGTTTGCTCATCCCTACTCTATATAATCTAATTGAGACTAAATTACTATGTAGTTGATCTTTGATATCTGTGACAAATACTTCCTGAAACTTTTAAAGAAATGCAAATTTGAACACAACCATACCTGTTCATTTACATATTGTCTATGAATGAGTTTGCACTACAAAGGCAGACTTTAGTAGGTACGAGAGTTTTTAAGAGTTTTTCTTTTTAATTATTTATTTTATTTTTGGTTGTGTTGGGTCCTCGCAGCAACGAGGCTTTCTCTAGTTGTGGCGAGCAAGCGGGGGCTACTCTTGTTGCGGTGTGAGGGCTTCTCATTGCGGTGGCTTCTCTTGTTGCCGAGCACAGGCTCTAGGCACGTGCACTTCAGTAGTTGTGGCTCACGGGCTCTAGAGCACAGGCTCAGTCGTTGTGGCACACGGGCTTAGTTGCTCCACGGCATGTGGGATTGTCACGGACCAGGGCTCGAACCCGTGTCCCTTGCGTGGATTCTTAACCACTGTGCCACCAGGGAAGTCCCTCTTATTTTTTTTAAATAGGCATTTTTATTATTTTTTTAAATTTTTATTGGAGTATAGTTGATGTACAATGCTGTGTTAGTTGCAGGTGTACAGCAAATAAGAACCTGCTGTATAATAAAAGGTTTTAAGTTTTATTTTCCTCTTAGTGACCATTTATCACTATATTTATATCAATTATAAAGGCTAATAATAAAGCAAAATAGAGATTCACATGCCAAGTGGTTGATGTGGCTCACTCATGCCCTGCATGTCATACCTGACACACTCACTCACCAAAACATGATTCACATTCATTTATCAGAAAATGATAAATCACTATATATCATGTACTTTTAAGGGCAATCGCATAAGTTATTTTTATTTTTATTATTTGTGGTACACGGGCCCCTCACTGTTGTGGCCTCTCCTGTTGTGGAGCACAGGCTCCGGACGCGCAGGCTCAACGGCCATGGCTCACGGGCCCAGCCGCTCCGCGGCATGTGGGATCTTCCCAGACCAGGGCACGAACCCGTGTCCCCTGCATTGGCAGGCGGACTGTCAACCACTGCGCCACCAGGGAAGCCCCCACATAAGTTATTTATAGTCAGAATGCTAAATTTATGTGCCGAGGATCTAGTATATAACATCTGATAAGAAAATTTGATTTTAATTTTTTTTTAATTTTGGTTGTTAGCAGGGAATTTAATATTAGACTAAATACAGTTATCTTAACCATTTCCTATTGAAAGCTGTGAATTTAAAACATTTAAACTCTTCATTTGCTTTTCCTTAAAGTAATAGTTCTTCATTTTGCATTGCCTGAAGAAAACATATAAATATTACATAGGAATTTCATGCACTTTTTGTTATGTTGATTATTTGGAATATATGAATTACTTAACCGACCTACACTGTTATTTTCTTTTTGATCATATGTAACTCTTTGAAACAAAAAAAGAGAGTTGCATAATATTGAGAACTAATTTTTTTTTAAGTTCCCAGTAATCTGTGAATCTAAATGCTTAATTTCCATGTAGCTTTTTACATTTTAAATGATCAAGTTTCATAAATTGTGAAGTTTATAAATATTGAAACTTCTTTGGAAACTGCCATTAATTGACCTTAGTTTGATTTCATCTAAAAAGAACAACATTAAGGTAAATATTCCTTACCACATATGGCTTCCCTAAAAATCATATTTAGCCAACCAATAACTGATGGTTAAATGCCACTCATGTTCTTCAAATACTTTTACATGATCATAAATAAGTGGAAGAATTTTATCTTATATTTTTCCACTTTGTTTTTTAATTGAATAAAAAGGAAGTGATGGGCTTCCCTGGTGGCGCAGTAGTTGAGAGTCTGCCTGCCGATGCAGGGGACACGGGTTCGTGCCCCAGTCCGGGAAGATCCCACATGCCGCGGAGCGGCTGGGCCCGTGAGCCACGGCCGCTAAGCCTGCGCATCTGGAGCCTGTGCTCCGCAACGGGAGAGGCCACAGCGGTGAGAGGCCCGCGTACCGCAAAAAAAAAAAAAAAAAAAAAAAAAGTGATTATCCTCATAGTTTTTGTAGACTAAGCTTTTATGAAGCAGGATATTTGAAAACTTGATTTATTTTGGGAGAAAAAGATAAGAGTACATATTTGCCCTTATTGGAATGTGAATCCAAGGGGACATTAGTAGTTTGAGATAAACATTAAATATATATAATTCAAAATTACTACACCTACCTGTTGACTTACACCATTTAAATATGGGTAGAAATAGTTTTTTTGATATATGTTCATATATTTTCCTGTGCAAATGCAATGTTCTAAAATCTATACTTTCTCTCCATGATTATAGCAGTTTGATTGAACTGTGGAGTTTGGAACAATTTTGTAACAAATTTGTTAAGTGTCTTCTGTAATCTTTTCCTAGTATCCTTTTTTTGTGGTAAATGTTAAATCACAGGAGCACAGAAATGGAGGGGGAAAACTTGAAACACGAATTTGGATATCTAAGCTTTTAAGTACAATTTTTAAATAATTGAAATCATTTCTAGAATCTTCATCATTTCACTGGTACCCATTACAGGTTTTCATTTAATCTACCCAATTTAATGACTGCCTAAATTATATTATATACATTTTCTAAATATGTCATTTAGAACTTCTTTCTTTACTTTAACTGCATTTCAATTTACCAACATCAACAAACATAAACACTATGACTCTTAAAAGACAAAAAGTCCATTTATGAAGAGATCCAGTTTACTTTTTTTGCCTTTAAATTGAATAATTCTGTTTTATGCAAAAAAGAAAATAACATTAGTCATTTAAAAATGTGACCAATTTTGGTCAGCCTTTCTATATAGCGTATTTGTTTCAACAAATAGGTAGCACCAGGAGATTTTCAGGTCAAATTTAGTGGTAGTTATTTGTCATTGCTTTTGAGGGAACATAGTTAAACTTTGTAATAAAAATACTTGCTTTGTTTTATTTGTGATAATGTCCAAAAAGGATAGGAAATACAGTTTCTGGTAAGAATTGAAAGTCTAGAAATAAATATAATGATGAGAATGAGTACTTCTATCACTGGGGAACTTTCTTCATCTAAGCACATATGAACAATTGATCCTTGTAGTCATATATAGCAGTAAACATTAATAACTTAACAGTCTGAAGTCAGTGCAGAAGATATGGAGCATTATTGAAAGATGGAGTCGAGCAGGTGGCACTTTAATATGTTCAATGTCATGGTTGACTCTAAAGACTAGTCGAATGAAATTACTTGAGGTTCTAAAGATTTAAAAAGTGAACTCATTTTGCTGCACTAAGGAAATGCTACTGATCAGGCTTTCTGTGTCCCTTTTTTCTAGGCTAGAAAATATTAACCCTGAAGAAAATGACATGGTAAGCCATTCTCTGAGGAGATTTCTTGATGTCAGTCTTATATCTTAGAGGCTTAAGTTCAATTGAGTGGGTTTCAAGAACTAAGATGTGGGAAAAAGAAGAATTGACACACTAATAATGTACATCTTTGCTGCAATATGAAAATTCAATAACTTCACTCAGTCAATTTACAATTCACATGTGCCTATTAATTAAAACCCTATATTAAATAAAATATATTAAAACTTCATGTCTGACTAACATATAATGGTGTTGGTAGACATTACAGGAATTACTGAACAGAATAAACAATGCAGACACGGGGATAGCTATTCAGAAGAATGGAGCTATAATTGTGGATAGAATCTACAAGACCAAGGAATGTAAAAAGAGAATAACGGCAGAAGAAATGAATGCAGTGATTGAAGAACGGGATGCTGCTTTGTCTCAGGTAACTGCATGTACAATATCTGTAAAAAGCATACACTTAACATTTTCCCCTCTTTCTTTACATTAAAAAATGACTTTTCCCCACATATTCTTAATTCGAATTAGTTTTTAGATTATAATTAATACCACAATGATTAGCTATATTAAAATAATCACATATTTTGTTACATCATTCTTCAAGTATATGCATTCTAATAAAACTGTTAGCTTGTTATAAAATTTTAGTTATATTCTTTAAAGTAATCACTTTTATATGAGACTTCTTACTTGAGTCACAGTTTTGTGAGGGCTGACATTGTCTTTATTACTGTTTTATTCCTAGTGCCTAATTCAGTGCCTTTTAGTAAACATTGATAAAGGAATCAAATTATTAGGGTATTCCTTTCTGAACATTACTTATACCTTCCTGCTGTAACTGAAACCTGATTACCGCCCTGAGGATACCGCTTCCACTGCAGTCCTCTCAAATGTGAATGTATTCCCTCGCCCAGCAGTTGGACCACTGGGCTTGGAGGCTTGTTCCTCATTAGTGTTTTTAGATCATTGTTCCTTTATTCTCTCTAAACACCTCCAGCTTTGAGGCCCATGTATCAGATTGTATCACCCATCACACGCTCCTGTTGCAGTCGTGTACACATTCCCGTGTCGCTTCCCTCATTTCTTAAAGATTTTAGGATCTATTTCACTGTCTCTTTCTTCAGCCTACTCCTGTCACAGTTCTTGGTGATTTAAATATCTATGTAGGTGATACTTTCAATATCCCTCTCATCTCTTTGAATCTCTCTCCTCCCATAATCCACGTACGCTGTACTCTTTCTGCCATCCACCCTATGGTCATACCCTGTTCTTGGTCATTATCAGTCTCAATTTCAAGCATCCCGCTTGATGACCACCATTTGTTATCTTTCCAGCTCACTCTAGAACTCTAACTCTTGCAAATTGTCAACTCTCCTGGCACCTGATTATATTGATCTTACCACCTCTTTTCCTATCCCTTAATCCCCTCATGTCCTCACTTCCCTCTTCATCTAGTTTGGATTCCGTGGCTCACCATAATTATCACCAACTTGCATGTAATATAACCTCAGTTGTTTTGGCCCTCTCTTCCTTTATCCTGCTCACCTAGCAAAACCTAAGTTTTATAAATTTAACTTTCTGCCTGTTCTACACCTTCACAGCTTTATATGGCAGGAGACTATCACACAAATTTGCTGACTGAACTTACCTTGAGTTCATGACCACCGTCTTCAAATAGACCCTTGGTGTTGCCTGGCAACCTTCCACTCACTCTCCCCCTCTGGAGGACTATTTTATCTTTCTCCTTTCTCCTCAAGCATCCAACGTCTGCCTCCCAATAGAAAAAAGAATTTCTGCTTGTCCCCACCATTTCATTCACCAGCCTACTTGCATTTGCACCCATATACTCTGCCTTTTCTACTTTCTTTTTTACATGCTTCTGTTTAAGGACAACTTCTCTGTTTCACACTAGTTTACATCTTTCCTTGCCTGCTTAAGGTTATCACTTAACCAATTGTCCCTTTTCTCTCTTACTTCATAAAATGTTTCCTTATTAGTTCATTTCTATCACTGTGTGAAATTCTTTACTATATCCCATGGAGGCTGGGTGAAAGTTTTGGTAAGTCTTGGTCAGCTTGTGGTTCACTGAGAGCAGAGTATTCACTAGGGCTCTACTCCTGGAGAATCCTCTATTCCAGTGTTTGTCTCTTTTGCATTGTAAGACTATGGGAAACTCCATTATTCTTTTCACAGGGCTTAAGGCTTAGCTTTTTTTTTTTTTTTGCTGTACTCGGGTCTCTCACTGCTGCGGCCTCTCCCACCGCGGAGCGCAGGCTCAGCAGCCATGGTTCTCGGGCCCAGCCGCTCCGCAGCATGTGGGATCCTCCCGGACCGGGGCACGAACCCGCGTCCCCTGCATCGGCAGGCGGACTTTCAACCACTGCGCCACCAGGGAAGCCCTAAGGCTTAGCTTTTTAACTTTAAGCCCTATACAGTTTTGAGAGTTAGCAAACGATTTGAGATGGAACCAAGTCTCAAATCTCCAATTTTGTCACTTCAGCCCTGCATAACTGCCAGAAGCTTAGATGATTTCTCTGTCCTCCAGCAGGAGCCCTCTGTATAGTCAAAGCCGGATTTCTCAGCCTCTTGCCCATTCTCCGAACCTTTAAAACTCAGGGGGAAAACAATGACTTCAGATCTTCAAATCACCTGTCTCCAGTTAACCCCTCTTCAGAATCCCAGCTGCTCAAGTTATTGCTGCAGCAGCAACCTTCTGATGTCTTAAACAGATATTTTTAAAAAATTTAATCTGGCTTTCCTTGTTCTTGGCTGGAGAATTGTTATGCCACAAATGATTCTATCCTATCCCAATGTGGAAATCTGACATTTATCTTCAGATTAAAATTGGGAAAAGTTCAATTTAAACTTTTAAAGTGGGCAGCTGTTTTTAGCATTTTGTGCCCTCCCAAGTATATTCAATCTTGGATCATTCAATATATTGTTGAAGAGATAGCCAAAACTATTTTTCTGTGCTTGAAACAATTATAAACTCAAACACTTGATTTTTTTAGAAATCATCTATTATGTTAAGTTAACTAAAACACCCATGTACATAGAGAACTTACCACTTTCTTCCTTTATCCCTGCTATATTCCAAGTCTTTATTACAAGGCCTTTGCTTTCGTGTTTTGGATATATTTTATATACCAATCCCCCTGGCCCTTTTGGCAAAAGTCCACATCCCAACCTCCATTCCCATGCCTAACTTACTCAGTGCTCAGAGGCTAGGCCCTTCACCTACTGCATCAGGTACCAGCTGAGGTCCAATAACTGAAAATCTCTATAATATTATCCTACCGACTACAAGTAGCAGCGAGGCCCAAAGCCTCGTGTTGCCAGGCTCTGACCATCTATGCATGTCCTTGGAAATCGAAACTAGCCTAGAACTAGCCTAATTTAGCCAGAACCCCAAGGAATAGTATGATAATTATGTGAAAACTTGACTGGACCACAGGGTGTCCAGATATTTGGTAAAATGTTATTTCGGGGTATGTCCGTGAGGGTGTTTCTGTATGAGATTAACATCTGAATCTTACATCATTGGCTCTCCTGGTTCTCAGGCCTTCGGACTCAAGCCGGAACTATACCATTTTCTTATGATTAGAGTGAGATTTTGGGTTTTTGGAAAGAATACCACAGAAATTTCACCTTAATTAGCACTATTTTCTCTTTCTCCAGGCTAAGCATCTCAGCATACTTCAACCCCTTCCCTGAGTTTCCTTTTTTCTGTTGTCTTGTAGTTGTTAATTTTCCCTTCTTGGTCTATCAAGGCTGAATGATTAATCATAAATTTCTATTACCTGAACACCATGCAGAGAATCTTAACTCACCACTATTTTCTGGAAATAAGTCACTCCAAATTCCATCTTAACCCTTTTAATTTGTACACTTTTCTTAATTGTGTTTGTCGTTGAAAATATTTTTAAAACATTTATGTGCCCCTTTTAACGATAATATAATTAGTACATCTTTTTTTGATAGTTAATTCATTTTTGTCAAATGCTATAATGAAAACTATAGATCCTGAGATCTTTCAGGTCCAGAGTTGACAAATACAAAAAGCAGGGAGGACCAAGGGGTAATCATCAGGTTAATTAAAGAAATTCAGCTAACCATTTCACTAGTCAGTTTTCTCCTTCTCTATAGCCACAAGCTATACCATGCACTAAGCGCAATAAAATGAAAGATAAACCAAATAAGAGGAAGACATGAATCCAGTCCAATAATACAATGAAGAAAATTCTAGGAAGACAGCTGAACAATGTACAAAAAGTACAGTTGGTCTGTTGCTTTATAACTCTTTCTACCTTTAAGCATGTTTTCCCCTCTCACTGACACATGCTTCTATCCACTTGTTACTTGCCTGTCTACCTACTACTTTAAAGCTAATTTAAATATCATCTCTTCAATAAAGTTCTCTCACATGAAGCAATATTGATAGATAACATCTTTTTGCCCACATTTTACTTTACATCCTATTATAGTACTTGTCACACTGCAGTACAGTTAACTGACTTTAGGCCTGTCTTCCCACCTAGCATGAAGGTAAGAACTGTTCTTTATCTGTGTCTATTAGTCCTTAGGACAGTGTAGGCACAAAATATAGGCTTGTTGAATTAATGAACTGATGAGCTTAGCTGTTTTAGATCTATTTCAAGATACATTGAACTAAAAGAAGTTAGTGAAATATTATTCATTCATCCACATTTTATTAAGGACCTGTTATATGTCTGTGTTGGGGAATTCAGCAATGATCCAAATATAGAAGGCTCTTACTCTTATGCAACTTACATTTTAGTATGGAAATATAGATAGTGAACAAATAAATGAATAAAGTATTTTCAGTTAGGGATGTAATAAAAATAAAAAGGTAATGGAGAGTGACTGCAATTGGTAGGAGGATTGTCACTTTAAATAGGGTGATCAAGGCAGTCCCTTTGTTTAATTGTTGAATTTTGGTGAATAGTTGAATTGAGACTTGAAAGAGGAGAAGGATCCAGCCATGCAAAATCTGTGAAGAGAGCATTCCATCAGAAAAGAATACATCAACAATGCCCTGTGAGAGGGAACAAGCTTAGTGTGTTTAAGGCTCTGATGTAAATACTCCAAGCTTAAATATGGTTGAAGTGCAGTGAGCAAGGAAGATAGCAGCAAGTGACGAGGTAGAAGAGGTAGGCAGCAGACAAATTTGTAAGGTCTTGTATGCCATGGTAAGGGCTAAAAATTGTGTATAAATGCAGAAGATATTGAGGGAGAAAGGCTGTTGCAATAGTCCAAGTCAAAGATGAAACTGATGGTAGCTCTGGGGCAATTGTAGATTTAGAGAAGTAGACAGATTTGGGAAATATTTCAATAGTATAGTGAGTAGACCTTGAAGACAGATTGCTTTGGGGCATAAGGGAGCTGGAAGAATTAGGCTGAGTCTATTTTGGGCTTGAACAGTGTATAGATATTCACTTCCATTTTTGTGATGGGCAAGTTTTGGGGGGAATATGAATGTATTTCGGAAGGGAATTTACATTTTCTCTGGATGTGGTATATTTGAGATGATTCTTAAAAATCCATATGGAAGTGTTGAGCAGGCACTTGGCTATTGCAGTCATCAGCATATAGATAGTTAAAGCTGTGGGTCTAGATCAAACCAGGGAAAGATAATTGAGAAAGAAAGGGCTTAGGATCAAGCCCTGTGGTCTGTCAATAATTTAGCAGTTGGCCAAAGTAGAAGGAGCGCACAGGGGAGACTAGGAATGATAGCAAATGAGGTAGAAGGAAACTGAAGAGACTATGGTGTCAGAAAAGGCAAGAAAAGGAAGTGTTTGCAAAAAATGAGAATGATTAGTTCCCTTGAATGGTGTTGAGAGGTCAAGCAAGGTGAAGATGGAATCGTTTTTATATTTGATCACATGGGAGATGTTGAGAGCCTTGACAAGGGTTTTGTCCAGGACAGAGGCCACATTGGAGTAGAGGACAGAATGGAGGGTGAGGAACTGAACCGAGTGAATGTATACAACTTTTATCCCCCTGTAATGGAGATAGAGAAATTGGCAATAGATGGAGAGGGGGCTTATGGTTAGGGTTAGGGTGAGTCGTTGGTGAGTTTTCTTTCTTTTTTAATGGGAGATTCTAAGGCATGATGTTGTGTTGATGGAAGTGAACCAGAAAAGAAGGAAAGGTGATTTTAAGGGAGAGAAGAGAGTATTGCAGTAGCAAAGTCCTGGAGTAGATAAGTAAATTGAGAGGGGATAGGATCTAGAACATAAGTGGAAGAGTTGTCTTTTACTAGGGACAGTGAAACTATGTTCGTTGTTAACAGAGGAATACCAAGAACTTGGATGGATACATACGTTGGCAAGTTGATAAATTTAGGAAGTGGGGTGGCCATCCTTTTCTTAATGAAAATGTTAGGTTTATTTAGTTTCTCAGTGTGATAGGTCAGTGGATGGTGGTGGAGATTTATAAAGAGGCAATAGTTTTAAATATAGTCAGCCCTCTGTATCTGTAGGTTTTGAATCCATAGGTGGGGAAATCCCAAATATGGAGGGCCAACTGTATACTAACTGAAAAAAAAATCCACATGGACATGTGTAGTTCAAACTGGTGTTTTTCAAGGGTCAGCTGTAGTCATTGTACTACGTCATTTTATATAAGGGACTTGAGCATTTGTGGGGTTTGGTATACTCAGGAACTCCTAGAACCAATCCTCCGTGAATACCCCCAGGATGCCTGTAGTTGTCTTGGTTTGTGTGTAAATGAACATAAAAATAACAGATCTCTCCAAGTAAACCCGGAGTCTTGGCCAGTGATGTAACGATCAAAGGTAACCTTAGCAGAGGGAAACATAACCAAGTTTCTAAATCTCTCCATTGTTAGTGTTGCCTTCACTTTGTATCCTTTGTAGTTCACATAGTAGCTAGCACCTAATAGATGCAAAATAATGATTTGTTAAGTTATTAGAAGTTTGACAAAAAACTCATACTTGAAAAGAAAATAAATCATAACATTTAGAGTTTCATTTTTCAAGAAAAGTAGGAAATGTGTTCAACATTCTTTATTATAGTGACTATAAATTTTTATTAATTTTTTCCCCTGTCTTTCCTGTCTATCATACAGTTATTAGCCTGTGCGTTTTTTTCCAGTCCATCTTGCTGAAATATATTGTTGTTATTTGATCCATTCTGGTAACTTTTCTTTTTTCTTCTTATAAACTTTTTACAACTTTTTGAAACTATAACTTCGGAAAAGTACAGATAAGCAAGAAGGGAAAACAATCATATACAGATCCTTTGTCTTTTTTTCAATGCATATTATATCATATATACTACTTGATAACCTGATTTTTCACTTTGATTTTATATTTTGTCAGGTATTCTTATATTTTTATAAATGGATATATTGAGATTTCTTGAACTCGTGCTATTTGGGAGGGTGTTTATGTTTTTTTCTTTTCTTTTGGTAGTGGGAACGTTTTTGTAGCTAAATTTTTATGTACATCCATGTTTATTTCCTTAGGGAGAATTCCTAGAAGTGGAAATACTAGATCAAAGAATATAAACATTTTAAATAAGTATATATTTTCGAATTGCTTCCTAGAAAAATTGTACATAGAAATGTTATTTGAGATTTCATTCAAGGGGACTTTAGAGGAATAAACTGCTAAGGAATTTAGACTTTATTTTATAGGCAATGGGGTCCCCTAAGATGTTTTAGATTTCTGGTAATATAGAAAGTATATTCTTGAAGAAGATTTCTGGGCAGCACTGCATAAAGTGAATTGAGTAATACACGTCCAAGGCTAAAGAAATAGTTGAGATCCTATTGTAATAATGCAGGCAAGAGAAAATGCGGGTCTAAACAAGAAAAATGATAGAGGAATAGATATGAATAGCTAAACTTCTTCTTTAAAAAAATAATTTAATGGATGTATAATTTACAGTAAGGAATGCATATCTTAAGTGAAAAATTTGATGAACTTTGACCAATGTATATAGTCTTGTAAGCAGGACCCAGAAGCAGCACTCCAGAGGAACTCTTTCATGTCTCTTCCTAGTCAGGATTCCTTTCCAAGGGTAGTCACTACTCTTACTTACTTACCATAATAGGTCATTGTGCATGTTTCTAAACTTCATATAAAAGGAATCGTGCTATGTACTCTTTTGTGTCTGATTTCATTCATCCAGTGTTATTTATGCCAGTATGTTGACGTGTACTGTTACAGTTATCAGTGGTTTATCTTTTTCATTGTGGTGTTATGTTCTGTTGTATGAAAATAACTAGGTGTTAGAAATGTAGGTTGTTTCTATTTTTGATTTATTATGAATGCAGTACTATGGGTGTTCTTTACATGTCCTTTGGTGGGCATAAGAATTCACTACTTTTGGTATATATACGGGTATACACACAGGAGAATAGCTGTCACAGATTTATTAGCTTTAGTAGGTAATGCCATTTTCCTGAAGTTGTTATACCAGTTTACACCAGCAGTGTCAGAGCGTCTCTAGTTGTGAGAGTTAACACTTGGTATCATTGTTTATTTTAATTTCCGTCATTTTGATGGAGATATAGTTGTATTTCATTAGGCTTTAATTTGCATTTCCTTAATCACTAATGATGTTGAGCACCTCTTCATATATTTATTGACCATCTTGATATCCTTTGTGAAATGTCTGTTAGGCTTTTGCCTAATATTAAATTTGTTTTTTTCTTATTGATTTATATAATTTGGATACAAATGCTTATATAGCTTGGGACTTGCATTTTTATTCTCTTAGTTAGAGTGCTGGTGAAGACTAATTTTGTCATCAAAAGTTCTTAATTTTAATGAGGTAAATTTTATAATTATTTTTCTCCTTATAGTTAATGCATTTTGTGTTCTATTTAAGAAACCCTTGCTTTCCCAGAGTGATGAACACATTCTGCTGTGCTTTCTTCTAGAAGCTTGATTATCTTGGCTTTCACATTTAGGTCTTCATCAGTTCCAAATTAAGTTTTATATGGTCAAGGTACATCATTTTCTTCCTATGGATAACCAGTTGACTGGACCCACTATCATGTATTAAAAAGATCATCTCCTTTCCTCCTGCCTCCAATGAATTGTAGTATATCAGGTGGCTGTATATGTATGGGTCTGTTTCTGGATTCTTGGTCCTTTGTTCAGCTTGTCATTTTCCACTAAAAGAAAAATCTGCTAGTATTTTTATGGGCATTGCATGTACTCTAAAGATCAGTTAGAGGAAGATTGGCCTTTTAGCATTATTGAGTCCAAACCATTGATATTTTCATGAAAACTATTAACTTTTCTTTGTATACTGCTTTAGCTGCATGCCACAAGTTTTTGATATGTTGTATTTCATTATTATATACCTTAAAATATTTGTTATTTTCTGCATGTGATTTCTTCTTTGATCCATGAAGCATTTAGAAGTGTCTTGCTTAATACTTAATCATTAGGAGATTTGACGTTACCTTTCTGTCATTTAGAATTTAATTCCATGGTGGCAAGAAAACAAACTATATGATTTCAGCCCTTAGAAATTTGTTGATACTTTCCTATGACCCCAAGACAGGCTTTATTTGTTAGATGAGCCGTGTACTCTAAAATATTGTGTATTCTGCAGTTGCCGAATATCGTGTTCTTCTCTATATGTCATTTACGCCAAGTAGATTAATCTTTTTTTTTCGGTTCTTTATTCACAGATTTATTCTTGCTTGTTGTATCTCTTTCTGAGAGAGGTGTTTAAAGTATCAAATGATTATGATGAATTTTTCTCCCTTTAATTCTGTTAACTTTTGTCTTATTCATTTTGAAGCCATGTTGTTAGGTTCTTAAATCTTTAGGATTACTGTATCTTCCTATTCAGTAGACTGATTTATCATTATGAAATGTCCATTTTTATCTTTTTCATAATACTTCTTGCCTTAAAGTCTACTTAAGTATCTGAATGTCATATCCTTTTCCATACTTACTTTCAACCTTTTTTCCCCCAACATTTTCTTATGAAATATTTTTGACATACGGCAGAGTTGTAAGAATTTTACAGTGAATATCTGTTTACTTACCACCTGGAATCTATTGTTAATATTTTGCTAAGCCTGATTTATTACATTATCTCTGTGTTATCCATCCTTTCCTCTAGCCGTCAGTTTATCTCACTCACTTAATGCATTTCAGTTAAATGCAGGCATCAGTACTTTGGCCTCTGAATTCTTCAGCATAGCATATCATTAGTTATCACCCCAGAATTTTCCCTCATGCTCTTTCCAGTTAACCCATGTCCCTACCATTCCCCAATAGCAATCACTAATCTGATATTTTTACATCATTAATTAGTTTTACTTTTTCTAGAAAGTTTATATGCTTGAGATCTCAATATACCTAAGTTGATCCCATTTATTTGTGTCTTATATTCTTGTGCAGGTAAGAAATACATATTTTTCTAATCTTGCATCTTGCTGTTAAGGACTGATGTTTTTTTTTCTTAAGATTTTCTTCATCTTTTTGAAGTAGATGTAGGATTTCTGTTATTCTTTTTCTGTGCTAATTCCTGTGGGTCATTCTGTTAGAATGATGACTATGCATTTCAGCATATCAATCCTAAAGATCTACGTATAGTTTCGCCATCTTAAGATATCAAAATCTGAAATTATTTCCCTAAAAATTAGTCTTCACCAGCATTGTAACTAATGCTTTAAAAAGTATAATAGACTGTATTAAGTACACAATACCATTTTCTTTGATATGTTGTTATTCTGTGTAATAGTAAACCCATCCTTATTTTCCAGAAGAAGCAGTGTTGGGCAAGATTGCAAGGAGTGTGAATTTAAACCATGAACAGGTTTGATAATTAGTAGGAGTCTCTAAGTATTGAGGAGCCTGTATTGTAGACTTTTTGGCGTGAAAGCCATCTTTATTCTAAAGACTGTGCAGTTTTTTGTGTAAGTTATAAATTTATCATTTTTAAATTCTCAAATTTTGTAGTAGTATTCTTGGAAAACTACTTGATAGTTTCATAAACTGCCATTTGGGCACAAAAATTCAAATTGCTGTGCTTTTGTTTCTTTAGTACTTCTCTGATTTCATAAGGAAAGATTTCAGTTAACATCTTGGTGGATTATATTTCTGCTAAATTTTATCTTCAAAAACACAATTACATGCAACCAAATATCTAGTAAAATTATTTGACTTGCTTACACAAGTATTGCAGGAGGAACATAAAGGTATCTGAATATATCATTCACCACAAAATATATGTCTTTAGTCCAAAGTATCAGGACACTTTAAAATAAAACTTGTATTCTCAACATCAAGGCCTCCACTCTTTTGAAAATGACTCTGTGTCTGTGCTTGTACATTTGCCTAAAGGTTTGTTTGATTAATTGCTACTTGACTCATCTATCATAGTACTAAGCTCTGGGATCACAAAAGATCAGATTCCCAAACCACCTCCTAGAATTAATTTAAATATCTAATGTCGATACTTTGCAATGATTCAGGGGGTAATGGTTTTCATTGTTACTAATAGCCTGTTTCAGTATTAGAAACCCTTGAAAAAAATTCCAAATTTATATATTAACTCATTGTTAATATTATTTAACCTTTGTGGTAAAAAATTATAATAATGTTATTAGTAGGTGAAAATATATAATAAAATATACTTTTAAATTATAATTTATCTGGAAACTTTTTCAATAAATATATCTATAAATCATAAATATATTACTAGATCTTCATGAGTTATTTTGCTTTAGTGATCATTAGAAATTGAGAGTTTTTCTCTATTAATATGTTTACTTTTTATTTACAGTTTTTATTTCAGATAAAATTTACACACAAATGAAATACATAAATATTAAATCACCAATTTGACAAGTTTTGACAAATACATCCACACGACCACATCCCTATAAAGATATAGAACATTTCCGTATCCCAAGAATGTCCCCTCATTTATTTCCCTTCCCTACCAATCATGCCTGCTGCACCCAAACAACTTTTCTGTTTTTAACCACAGATTTATTTTGCTTATTCTAGAACTTCATACAAGTGGATTATACAATGACAGCAAAATATTTATGATATTCATCCATGTTGCTCCTTTATTTTTTTTTATTTTTTATTTTTTTTGTGGTACCTGGGCCTCTCACTCATGCGGCCTCTCCCCTTGCGGAGCACAGGCTCGGGATGCGCAGGCTCAGCGGCCGTGGCTCACGGGCCCAGCCGCTCCGCGGCATGTTGAACCCTCCCAGACCAGGGCACGAACCCGTGTCCCCTGCATCGGCAGGCAGACTCTCAACCACTGTGCCACCAGGGAAGCCCCGTGTTGTTCTTTGTATCAGTAGTTCTTTCCTTTTTGTTGGTAAGTAGTATTCCATTGTGTATAAACTTACATTTCTTATTCATTTTCCTGTTGATAGAACAGGAAACTTGTATTTGTCCAATTTTTGTCCCTTATGACTAAGGCTACTATGAGAATTCTTGTACAAGTCTTTTCGTGGACGTAAGTTTTCATTCTCTTGGTTAAAAACCTAAAAGTGCAATTGCTGGGTCGCAAATTGTTCACTGAAGTTGCTGTATCATTTTACAGTCTCAGCAGCAATTTATGGAAGTTCTGATTGATCCATATACTCACCAACAATTGTTGTCAGTATTTTTAATTATAATTATTTTATTCGGTGTCTAGTAATATATATATCATTGTGGTTCTAATTCACATCTCCCAATGACTAATAATGTTGAACACTTTTTATGTGCTTATGAATCATTTATATGTTTTCCTTTTTGAACATCCGTTCAAGTCTTTTGCCTATCTTTTAATAGGGTGATTTGACTTTTTATTGATTTGTAAGTGTTCTTTGTATATTCTAGATAAAGTCAGTTGTCAGATATATGTAGTAAAAATATTTTCTCCTAGTCTTTTCTTGCTTATTCATTTTAATTTTATATTCTAATGGACAGAAGTTTTCAATTTTGATGAAGTCTGATATATCAGTATTTTAATGTATCTTGTCTAAGAAATGTTTCCTCACCCCAAGATCACAAAGATATTGTCCTGTGTTTTCCTCTACAAGCTTTATTGTTTTAGTTTTTAATCAGTGATTTACTTTGAGTTAACTGTTGTATATAGTATAAGATTCAGGATCATTTTCTGAACAAGTTAATATTCAGTTGTTCCAGCACTACTTGTTGAAAGGTGGACTTTTACCCCATTGAATGGCTTTGGTGTCATTTTTTGAAAATTAATTGACCATATATATCTATTTATGGACATACTATTCTGTTTTAATAATCTATTTTTCTATGCTTATGCCAATGCCACACTGCATTGATTGCTATAAATTTTGATGTTAGGCATTGAAAGTCCTCCAACTTTGTGCTTTTTTAAGGTTGTTTTTATTATTATAGATTCTTTGTATTTTCCTATAAATATTAAAATCAGATTTTCAATTTCTATAAAATGCCTGGTGGGATTATGATTAGATTGTGTTGAATCAGTAGATCATTGGAGTGGAGGGGGATTGACATCTTAACAGTTTTTAGTTTTTTTTTTTAAATCTATGGTATTTCTCACAATCTTCTTGATATTAATAATGCACCACATGGTTTAAATTTAAGAATCTTAAAACAGTAAAATTTCACTTGCCTTCATCCTTTTGATATATTGACATATATTTTTGTATTTATTTTGATTCAACTAATAAATTGTCTTTTAAAGAAATCTATAAGAATTAAAAATATACTCTTCTATGTTTATCCATCATTGATTTTAGATACTCTCTGTTTCTTCATGTTGGAATGAATTTTCTTTTTTTGTTATTTTCCCTAACTTGAATAACATCTTTTAGCCCTTCCTTCCCCCTCCCTCCCTCCCTCCCTCCTTCCTTCTTTCCTTCCTTCCTTTCTTCCTTCCTTCCTTTTTCCTTTCTCTCTCTCTCTCTTTCTCTTCTCTAATACACATGTGCTCTTGTTTAGTTCAGTTCTCATTTATCTGAATGTATCTTTATTTAACCCTCATTTTTTAAGGACATAGTCACTAGATATAGATGGATATAATACATAAGATGGCTATGAGATGCCCCAAGCGGTCTCCTGTATTCTAGATATATTCCTCCTTACCTCCATTGTATAGTAGCAACTCTGTTTCCCCTGGGTAGTCAGGATTAGTTACCCCAGCCAGTACATTAACCTTCTTCCTTACATATTGATTCAGAGGCATGAGGAGCCCTAAGTGACAAGGTAACAGTTTCAACTTCCAGTTTAATGGAATTTTTGTTATGTCACTAGGTGGAAGTTTTTCTCCCTTTGGAACTAAGACCCCTGGATTAACAGAATCTCAATTTGCAGAGATGGGAAGCAAAAATCTTGCTATTGGATCACTATGGGTAATAATGAATGAAGCCACTCCCATTTCAACCCCTTGATTCCTGGACCTGTGAATATTGGCTGTGGATGAAAAAGTACTATATATTGGATTCTAGTTTAGAGCATATACAATGTCATGGAGAACCTTGTCCTAGCCCCACCAGGTATTGCCACATATCTGGCACTATAATCAAGTCTTCAAAAATCCATTCCACTGTTTTATCAAGCTAGCTGCATCAGGATGATGCATAACTTGGTAAGATCAGTGTTCATGAGCATGAGCCCATTGCGACACTTCATGTGCTATGAAGTGAGTTCCTTGATCAGAACAATGCTGTGTGGAATCTCATGGTGATATGTAAGGCATTCTTTAAGTCCATGGATGGCTGTTTTTGAATAAGCATTGCATTCAGGGAAGCAAATCCATATCTGGACAAAGTGTTTATTCCAGTAAGAACAGTAAAGAGCAGTTATAGTAAGAAGGTAGGAGAATGAAAGTTTGTGATCCAAGAGCAGAGTTTCAGAGTTAAGGATTAAAGAGGACTAAGGAGAGGATATGGCTGGGGTTATTGTTTGAAGGTAAATTTTATTGGAATAAATGAGTCAAGAAATTGTGAGGCTACAGTGTTGTATTGGTGATTCTTGCTTTTTTGTCTAGAATATTGACAAGAAAAAAAAAGTTTTAATGTGGGAAAGTAACCTTTGTTGTCAAATCACAGTGGTACAGATGAGAAGCAAGTCATCCAAATCAGTGCTTCTCAAACTGTCTGTGGTGAAAACCAGTTTAAAAAAAAGTTTTTCCAATGTGTTATGGACCACTACTTTATAACATAATAAAAATGACTTATCAAAAAAATGAAACGAAGAAATATGTAGACATGCAGGATCCAAGCAAACATTCTTTTAATGGGTTCAAAGCCATAAAGTTTGCCCTATGAAATTCCTATAAAATGTTTAATTGCTTCTTCTGAATTTTAGTACTAGCTTCATGGCAGTATCAGTTTTGGACCACTACTAGCCTGTGGACCACGCATTATGAATGGATAACAGAAATTTCAAAATTGGAAAGGTTGTTTAAAGAAGGATTAGTGGACTGGAAATGACAGTTGGGAACCAGGAAAAATACATATACTTTTTTTCTGCCTCTGAACTAACAGTATATGAAAGAAGAGTACGCTGTACTAGAGAGGGTGCAGACAAAAGTGTCACTGGAAGTGAGGTGGTTTTATATTGAGCTGAGGAAATAAAGGGATTAAGCTTAAGAATGTATGGAAGTATCTTGGCAATAAAAAAGTACTTCCAAGCTCCATAATGCCAAAAGTACAAGGAGGGTAGGTAAGAGAAAGAGCTAGGCCAGAAGAGAATTCAAGTTTTAGTTGACTTTAGGGGGCTGAATATAATGTAGACTTATTTTTCACTGAGATTGCTCTTAAGTTAATCACTGCTAAATAGTTTGGATGATGTTCCTGGTTTTGCATATGCATATTAATAAAACAGTTTCAAGAACATTTAAACATTTTTTTTTTAAATCGGTGAGATGGGGAATTCCCTGGTGGTCCAGTGGTTAGGACCCTGTGCTTCCACTGCACGGGGCATGGGTTTAATCCCTAGTTGGGGAACTAATATCCTGCAAGCCACCTGGTGTAGCCAAATAAATAAATAAAAATAGGTGAAATGATTGACTCCACTGAAAAACTAGGAAGTGTCCTGAGAATTGTCCCAAGTTTCCAAAGCATTTCTTATAGTAGTCACTAAACCAGTCCACAAGTATTTACTGGTTTCCTATGGAGAACACTAGTTACATTTACATATTCAAAGATAATTAGTCTTATGTCTCAAAGAGAATGACTTTTATATAATTTTCAACTTGTTGATACTTTGCTGTATCATACAATTTTTTAGTTTTTATCCTGTTGTAACCTTAGAAGTTGGAGTGGCTTCTGTTAGGATTTAACAACGTTTGGACAACACATTATACAAGAAGAAAATTAAGAATGAGCACTTAAGTAACTGACAGTTCTATTGAGATTACAACATTTATAATAGCAAACAAACGAAGTTTTCAAACCAAGAGGAGGAGGCATCTGTGATTCCAGGAATCCAAAAACTGAAAAAAGAGCTTAATAAACTATTAAACTGAGGCTATCATCCGGTGTGTACTAATACTATTTCCTGAACTCTGCCTTGTGTTTTACAATAGTGTAAGAAGCATCTCTATTATTTTGTGCAATAACTGCCAACTTAACATTTAGGTTATACTGTTGTTTGTTTGTGGATTTGGAGAAAATCCATTGAAGTTTACTTAAGAACCAATTCATTACAATGGTATTATTTACTGAATTTTGTTTTCCTGACCATTAGCTAACTACAAGGTTCAGCATTACAAGGTTATAACTGTACAAAAAGGATTACAGCACCATATCCTAGTCATGGCATTAGCCAGAGAAGTAAAGTCATCATGTTAGAAATAAATGCCTTTGTAGCACTGAAGAGATTATAGAAATTGCATAAGCTAGATTAGATCTCTTTTATGTAGTAATTTTATAGTTATCTTTATTTTAATTATTTCAGTTATAAAATATTGTTATACTATTCATTATTTCTGGTTATTCCTATTAAACTAGAAATGCAGTACTTTTCTGATATAATTCATAACAAAACAAAAATTCAAAGCAGTTCTAGAGTTTTTATTATTGAAATTGAAGAGGAAGTGTTATTAACTTTGAATTGTAACTTTTTAAGTTAATTAATTAATTTATTTATTGGCTGCGTTGGGTCTTCGTTGCTGTGTGTGGGCTTTCTCTAGTTGCGGTGAGCAGGGGTTACTCATTGTTGCGGTGAGCAGTTTTCTCATTATGGTGGCTTCTCTTGTTGTGGAGCATGGGCTCTAGGCACGCAGGCTTCAGTAGTTGTGGCTGGTGAGCTCTGTAGTTGTGGCTCACGGGCTCCAGAACGCAGGCTCAGTAATTGTGGCGCAGGGGCTTAGTTGCTCCATGGCATATGGGATCTTCCTGGACCAGGGCTCGAACCCGTGTCCCCTGCATTGACAGGTGGATTCTTAACCACTGTGCCACCAGGGAAGTCCCTGTAACTTTTAATTTAATGACTAGAATTGTAATCTCAAATCTATTTAAGATTTTAGGTGATCATCCTAAAACATCTGGAAAGTACAAACCAACTTTTCTTAAATTTTATATAAACACATTTCTAATTCAACTTTAATGTATTAAGTAATTATGAATCCATATAATTAGTAATTATTGACGTAATAAACAATGCATACATTAGATGTGAGATATAATAGCCTCAGCGTTAGATTGCCATTTTCTTTTTATTAGACCTGAAGTCTACCCCAGCAGATTGAGATCCTGAGAAGTTGTGGGTATGGTGCGAGGGGTGCCTCTTTCCAGCACAGCAGATACTACTGAAATCAAGGGACTCTGTGGCTTTTATTTTTCTCCCTTCTTCATTTTTTGGGTAACATGTTTAGATTACTCCCTTGGATTTATCAGCCTACTCTTCCCTTTTTTTATTCCCAGAACAATGTGCCATTATACACAGCCAGTTAGAATACACAGCCAGAGAATTAGGATACTGGGCAAGAGAGATCAGAGAGGGGTAGGTTGAATGGACAAATGATAAGTTAGTTTTGGCTTACTTTTCTATTCAGGGAGGTATTACTTGCATTTTTAATCTCTTTTAGTTTTTTATGTTATTAACAGCTCAAATGTTGGTGATCATTTCTAGTTATGTTCTAATTAAAATCCAGAAAAGGTAATTTCATAACTCTCCACTTCAGTAATCACATTTGGTAGGTCATCAGTGTCTAGTTATTAGAAGCTAAGTAAACACTATTACTAATTTACTTTTAGTTTACTCATAATTCAGTAATTATTATCATTTACATATTATTGCAAAACCTGGAGGGAAATTTCTACTAAGGAAATGTTTAGGAACTTATGTACCTAATTTCATTTTCTGTTGACTATTATAGAAAATAACCAGTTTTACAGATATTAGGAAAAGATATATTGAAAGTTATAGGAAATTGGAAGGGAAGAGTTTCATTGGGTGTCAAGTCAGTTTGAAATAAATGAAAACTTATCATTCCAGTCTATACTGCAGGAACCTTTTCCTTATTAGGGAAAAATTGCTTTTGGTCCCTTGAAAAGAAATAGAGACTTCTTGTCATATCAGAGTAATTGTTACCAATCTTGTGTTCCCTCAAAAAACAGTTATAAAATTGGAAAAAAATGTGTGAACAACAGGCTGCTCAGAAATGCACAGAGGTGAGCTCAGTGATTTCCCTGGTATTGTGCCTGGGAGTTACTCTTGCTGAGTCAGGAAGGTAGAACTCAGGCAGAGCAGTGGTCTTGCTGCACTAAAAAAGAAGAAATTTAAGTCCAGGTATTTGAAATAGCTGAAACTTGCAGGAGATGATATTAGATCAGAGGAAACTATGCCCATATGTTTGGAGGGAGGCTAGAGTGGAAACACCAGGTATCTGTGTGTTTATTCACCTTCAGTCCTTGTCCAAGACTTTTGCAGTGCATGCACAGGGCTTGCACACAAGTGGTTTAAAAACACTGCCAGAGTGCTGTGAGTTAAAAGAAGTAAGTCCATTGCTGAGAACTTTGGTCATTCAATTGATTCTTCCTTGGGTTAAGGACCAAGCCTGAATGCAATGCTGTTTAATAGAACATTCTACAATAATGGAAGTGTCTCTGCATTGTTCAGTTTGGTAGCCATGGACTACATTTGGTTTTTGAGCACTTTAAGTGTGGCTAGTGCAAAAGAATAATTTATTTTAAATTTTATTTAGTTTTAATTAATGTATACTTAAATCTTAATAGCCACATTTGCCTTCTGGCTACCATATCAGACAGAGCAGCTCTAGTTTAAGAGTCAGGCCCTAGGATTAAGTTCAAAACTGGAATAGACCTGCTCAAATAAATTATAAAAATAAATTTGATAGGTGCAAAGGAATCCAGCAATAACTCTTTGCTAGAGGAAAAATTTGCATTCTTCAAATAAAGACAACATAATCTAGGTACCTTACAATGAGCCACCTGCAATGACCAGCATATAATTAAAAATACTAGAAGCAGATAAATGTGACCCACAGTCCAGAGAAAATGTAGTCAACAGAAACAAGTCTTGACATACCTCAATATGTTAGAAATTGCAGAAACGTACTTTGAAGAAGTTATTCTAAGTTCCTTAAAAGATTTAAAGGAAAGGTGATCCCAGTGAGTGAACTGATGGGTAATATCAGCAAGGAAATGAGACTCTAGAAAGAGCTTAATTGTAAAGCTAAAACTGTAACACCTGATATGAAAACTTCAGTGGACAAGCTTAATAGCAGTTTAGAGACCATACAATGAAAGGTTAGTGAACTTGAAGACAGATCTCTAGAATTTATCTAACCTGGAGAAAGGAGGAAAAAATGAAAATAAAAGAATACAACCTCAGTGATCTATGGAACAATATCAGGCAGTCTAACAATGTTTAACCTCCAAATATTTAGGGATATTCTAGATATCTTATTCTTGTTAATTTCTCATTTAGTTCCCTTGTGAGCAGAAATATACTCTGTGATTTCAATGTTTTCAAATTTATTGTGATATATTTTAAGGTCCAGCATAGTCTTTTTTTACTGTTCCTTTGAGAAGAATGCGTATTCTGCATTTGTTGATTGTTTTATAAATTTCACTTAGGTCAAAGTGAATGAAAAGTCAAGGCTTCTACAATGTTAATGATTTTGTCTAGATTGTCTAGCAGTTACAGAGAGAACCAATTATGATTGCTGAATAGTGTAAAAGAATGAAATTAGAGCACTCATGCTATCTGATTTCAAGACTTGCTCTAAAAATACAGTAGTCAAGACAGTGCTTTCTGCATACACAAATCAGTGGAACAGTGTAGAGAGCCCAGGAACAGATCTTGTATATATTCCCTTAATTTTTTTTACATTTTAATAGCTTTATTGAGATTTGCATGCTGTTCACACATTTAAAGTTACAATTCAGCATTTTTACTGTATTCACAGAGTTGTACATTCTCACAATTTTAGGATATTTTTATCATCCTAAAAGAAACTCTATACCCATTATTAGTCATTCCCGTTCATTCCACCAAAACAGTCCTCCACCAGCCCTAGGCAACCAGTAATCTAGTGTCTGTCTCCATAGATTTACCTATTCTAGACATTTTATGTAATGGAATCGTGCACTATGTCGTCCTTTTTGATTAGCTTCTTTCACTTTGTATAATGCACTTAAAGTTCGTTCATGTGGTAGCATGTATTAGTACTTTTATTGCTAAATTAATCCTTTTTAAGTTGCCAAGTAATAATATGGATATACCAGATTTTGTTATTCATTTGTCAGTTGATGGACATTTATTTCTGCTTTGTGTTTATTACAAGTAATTCTACTCTGAACATACATTTAAAGTTTTTGTGTGGACGTATATTTTCATTTCTCTTGGGTGTATATCTGAAAGTGGAATTTCTGGGTCATATGGCAACTCTATATTTAACATTTTGATGATTGTATATGTCTTTTTATGACTGGCTTATTTCACTTACTTAGCATGGTGTCCTCAATATTGTAGCATGTGTCAGAATTCCTTTATTTTGAAGGCTGAATAATATTCTGTTTTATGTATATACCACATTATATTTATCTGTTCATCCATCAGTGGACACTTGGGTTGCCTCTACCTTTTGGCTATTGTGAAAAATGCTGCTGTGAACATGGTGTACAAATATATCTTGAGGCCCTGCTTTCATTTCTTTTGAGTATACACCCAGAAGTGGAATTGCTAGATCATACGGTAATTCTATTTTTACTATTTTTAAGAAACTGTCATACTGTTATCCATAGTGGCTGCATCATTTTACATTCCCGTCAACAGTGCACAAGGCTTCCAATTTCCATATACTTACTGACACTTGTTTTCTGGGTTTTTTGTTTTATAATAGCCATCCTAATAGGTGTAAGGTAGTATATTAGGTGGTTTTGATTTGTATTTCCATAATGATTAGTAAGGGTGAACATCTTTTCATATGTTTATTGGCCATTTTTATATCTTCTTTGGAGAAATGTCTATTCAAGTTCTTTGCCCACTTTTTAATCAGGTTTGGTGTTTTTGTTTTTGAGTTATAGGAGTTATTTATGTATTCTAGATAGTAACCTTTATCAGGTATGTGATTTACAGATATTTTCACCTGTTCCATGGGAGGCATTTTCAGTCTGTTGATTGTGTTCTTTGATGCACAAAAGTTCTTAATTTTGATGTCCAATTTATCTGTTTTGTCTTTTGTTGCCTGTGCTTTTGGTGTCATATCCAGGAAGTCATTGACAAACCCAGTATCCTGAACTTTTTCCCTTATGTTTTCTTCTAGAAGTTGTATAGCTTTACCTCTTACATTTATTTAGGTCTTTGATCCATTTTAAGTTAATTTTGTATATGGTGTAAAGTAGAGGTCCAGCTTCATTATTCTGCATGTATATATCCAGTTTTCTCAGCACCATTTCTTGAAAAGACTTTCTTTTCCTCCATTGGATGGTCTTGGTAACCTTAGGAAAAAAATTTTCACCATGTATACAAGGGTTTATTTCAAGGCTTTCTATTCTAATCAATTAGCCTACATGTCTGTCTTTATGCCAGTGCCACACTCTTTTGATTATTGTGGCTTTGTAATAAGTTTTGAAATCAGGAAGTGTGAAGCCTCCATGTTATTGTTGTTTTCTTGGTGGAGTAACCATTTTATCATATATTGTCCTTATTTGTCTTTTGTACCAGGTTTTGAAAAAGTCTGTTTTGCTCGATGTTAGTATAGCCACCCTGCTCTCTGTTGGCTCCTATTTGCATGGAATATCTTTTTCAACCCATGCATGTCTTTAGATCTAAAGTTAGTCTCTTGTAGACAGTGTATAGTTGGATTCTGGCTTTTTAATCCATTCTGCCAATCTTTGTCTTTTGATTGAGGAATTTAGTCTAGTTACATTTCAAGTAATAACTGATAGAAAAGGACTTACTATTGCCATTTTATTCATTGTTTTTGGTACATCTTATAACTTCTTTGTCTCTCATTTCAGCCCTTACTGTCTTCCTTTGTTTTCAGTTGATTTTTTATAGTAATGTGCTTTGATTCCCTTCTGATTTCCTGTTGTGTATATTCTGTAAATATTTTCTTTGTGGTTACCATGGGGAAACATAAAATATCCTAAAAGTTATAACAATTTGTTTTAAACTGATAACTTTAATCACATAAAAAACTATACTCCGGGCTTCCCTGGTGGCGCAGTGGTTGAGCGTCCGCCTGCCAATGCAGGGGACATGGGTTCGTGCCCCGGTCTGGGAAGATCCCTAGCCCTGCTACACAAAAAAAAAAAAAAAAAAAAAAAAAACTATACTCCTTTAAAGCTCTATTCTCCCACTTTATGTTATTGTTGTCACAGATTACATCTTTATATATTATGTACTCATTAACATAGATTTCTAAGTATCCTATGCTTTTGTCTTTAAACCTATAAAAGAATAAAAAGTGGGGTGACAAACCAAAATTACAGTAATAAAGATTTTTTATATTTGTGTACTTACCTTTACTGGATAACTTTTGTATTTTCATATGGCTTTTAGCTATTCTGTACTGTCCTTTCATTTGAACTCCAAAGACTCTCTTTAGCATTTTTTGTTAAAGCAGATTTAATGTTAATGAACTTCCTCAGGTTTTGTTTATCTGAGAATGTCTTAATTTTGCCCTCATTTTTGAAGGATATTTTTGCCAGATATGAAATCCTCATTTGACAATGTTGTTTGTTTGTTTGTTTGTTTGTTTGTTTCATTCAGCAATTTGAATATATCATCCCACTGCCTTCTAGCCTGCAAAGTGTCTCCTGAGAAATCAATTGATAATTTTATTGAAGATTCCTTGTATATGAACAGTTGCATTTCTCTTGCTGCTTTCAAGATTATCTGTCTTTGACTTTCAACAATTTGATTATAATGTATCTTGGTACAAGTCTCTTTATAATTTATCCTACTTGGAGGTAGTTGAGTTTCATGTATTTTTACATCCTGTGTTTCCTCAAGTTTGGGAAGTTTTCAGCCATTATTTCTTTAAATAAGCTCTCTATCCCCTTTCTCTCTCTCTTCACTTTCTTTGAATTTCATGATGTGTATATTAGTCCACTTGATAGAACCATAAGTCCCTTAGGCTCTATTTACTTTTCTTTATTATTTTTTATTTTTTCCTCAGACACTATAATTTCAAATTATCTTTGTTCAGGTTTACTGATTCTTTCTGCTTGTTTGAGTCTGCTGTTGAACCACCCTAGTGAATTTTTCAATTCAGGTATTGTGTTTTCCAGCCCCAAATATCTGTTAGGTTCTTTTTAAAAAGAATTCTTTTATTTTGTTTATATCCTCATTTTGTTCATGTGTTGTTTTCCTGATACTGTTTAGTTTTCTGTTCATGTTCTCCTTTAGCTCATTGATCATACTTAAGATAGCGGTTTAAACTCTTCGTCCAGTAAGTTTGAGACCTGTGTTTCTTTAAGATTGGTTTCTGTGGATTTATTTTGTTCTTTCAGATAGGCTGTAATTCCCTGTTTCTTTGTATGCCTTCTGATTTTTTTGTTGAAAATTGGGCATTTGAAATAATACCCACATCTCGCATTCTCTGTAGACTGGCTCTGTGCAGAAGACTTTCACTAATCAGCCTGCTCTGATGACTGAAGATCCTCTTGAGCCTTTTCTGGAGATGTATCTTCCCTGGGCCCATGTGTGCACTTTTATTCCAATTCTTCTGTATACTTGTCTGCTTTTAAATGTCTTATTTCTCTTAGAGTCTCACACGTGCTTCTTCACAAAGCCTTTGGTATGTATTGTAGTCCTCTGCTAATAATCTCTTGACTCCAGACAGCACGGCTCTACAGTTCCCCCACAGCTCTCAATCACTGCGGCATTCACTACAGCTTTTGGCAACCTCCAACCTAATATCCAAACCATGCCATCGTTCCCATAAGTACTTCAGTTCAGGAAAGACAGAAACAAGTGCCTGGGGCAGCCCCTAGACAGACCAGTATGTTGGAAACAAGTGCCTCTCTTTTGTTCCACCCAAAGGAGGAACTGAAAATTGGGTAGCCTCCTCCCAACTGACATCACTATGATGTGCCATGGAGACAGTCCAGGAGGAGCAAGTAAAAATGCTGCAAATTTTCCTGCCAATTTGAAGAGTGTCAAATTGGTTGGGGGTTTATTTGGTTGCTGCTGATCCTTAATTGTTTTCTAGAATTCCCACAAAGCTTTAATCCATATGCTATTTACTTTTTTTTCCATTGGGGAGCTAGGGCCTGGAGCTTGTTTGTCCATCATCTTGCAGGTGTCATTCTCCTCATTGTGGTTTTGATTTACATTTCCCTAATGGCTAATGATGTTGACTACCTTTTGTGCTTATTGGCCATTTGTTTATGTACTTTAAAGAAATGTCTATTCTGGTCCTTTGCCCATTGTTTGGTTATGTTGTTATTCTTTTTATTATTGAATAGTAAGAGTTCTTTATATGTTTTAGATACAAGGTTGTTTTTTTTAAATCAGATCTATCATTTATGAAATATTTTTCCCTTTCTGTGGGTAATCTTTTCACTTCTTAATAATATCATATGCAACACAAAAGTTTTTCAGTGTGATGAAGTCCCATTTATCTTTTTTCTTTTGTCACTTGAAGGCTTAGAAAGTTATGCCGAAGCCAACGTCACTAAGATTTACTCCTGTTTTTTCCTAAGATTTTTATAGTTTTATCTCTTACATTTAGATCTGTTATCAAATTTAAGTTAATTTTTCTGTATGTCCTAAGAAAGTTGTCTAAATTCATTCTTTTGCTTGTGATACTCTTGATTTTTGACCAAGGCATCAGGTCAGTCCACTGGAGAAAGGTATGTATTTACAACAAATAGTGGTAGAACAGCTGGGTGTCAGTATAGAATTAAAAGGAAACTTGACTCTTCCCTCACACCATACTCAAAAATAAAGTCAACGTGGATTATAGACCTAAACAAGAAAGCTTAAACCTTAAAGATGTTGTAAGAAACCATGGGTAGATATCTTTATTATATTGAGTTAGGCAAGGATTTCAGAAAGGACAGAAATAGCTCCAACCATAACAAAAAAATTGATAAATTTGCCTTTAACAAAATTAAAACTAATGCTTGTCAAAAACCAACTTTAAGAACATGAAAAGTTAAGCCATAACCTAGGAGAAAATATTTGCAATTCTTGTATCTGACACAGAACTTGCATTAAGTATATTTAAATAATTCCCACAAATTGATAATAAAAAGAAACTACCCAAGAAAAAATTGGCCAAAGACTGGACAAAAAACTTCACAAATGTCTGATGAACACATGAAAAGATTACTATAACTTGTGAACAGGGAAACACAAATTTAAATGTGATACCATATCACATGCACTGTGGCATCTGAAATTAAAAAGACCAACAACAGCAAATGTTGGCGAGGATGTGCCGCAACTGCAACTCTGACCCATTGCTAATGGGAATGTAAAATGGTACAACCGGATTTGAAAACTGCTTGACAGTTTCTTACACACTTGAGCAATATCTACTTCATGACCTAGCAATTCCATTTATAGGTATTTACCCAAGGAAAATGAAAACATATACATGCTGTAGGAATTTTAAAGCAATGTTTATAGGAGCTCATTCATAATATCCAAATACCAAAAACAACTCAACTGTCATTTCTTTAGTGGGGATATGGACAAATTATGGTATATTCATACAGTGGAATATTAATTTGCCTGAAAAGAATGAACCACTCATGCACAGAAAAACATAGATGAATCTCAAATACATATGTTGATGAAAGAAGTCAAAGGATTACAACTTAAAGGTTTCGTTATTTTTTTGTTTATTTTTAAAGAAGATGTTCGGGGTAGGAGTTTATTAATTAATTTATTTTTGCTGTGTTGGGTTTTCGTTTCTGTGCAAGGGCTTTCTCTAGTTGTGGCAAGCGGAGGCCTCTCACTATCACGGCCTCTCTTTTTGCGGAGCACAGGCTCCAGACGCGCAGGCTCAGTAGTTGTGGCTCACGGGCCTAGTTGCTCCGTGGCATGTGGGATCCTCCCAGACCAGGGCTCAAACCCGTGTCCCCTGCATTAGCAGGCAGATTCTCAACCAGTGCGCCACCAGGGAAGCCCCATTGTCTTTTTTGAAGTTAAAGAACAAGTGAGATAATTCACGAAATTACAAATCAGAACAATGGTAGCCTATGGCTATGGGGGCAGATTGGAAGCACCAAGTCCTTTCTGGTGTGTGATGGAAATATTATATATCATCATCAAAACATTTTGCATATTTCTGTATTTAAAAATTAGTTATTTTTGTTTAAGTATAATGTTTTCGGATTTCTATATTCTTATGCTGCATTTATGCTTATTAATACAGTATATGATAGCCTAAATATTGTCTAGTGGCACATGCCTATAATTTTGCAAGGAAATTAATATGAAAAATAAGATTTCTTTAAACAAAATTCACATCATTTATTTATTAAGCATGCATTATATAGCTTCAGCAAACTATGTGCTGGATTTGTCCCTAGGATTGTAGGTGGATGTGACCAAGAATGCTAAGCAGATGGTTGCAGATGAGAATATAAAGGAAGGGCAGTGAGTCCACAGAAGCAAGGAGGGAATGGTATTCCTCAGGAGGGCTTCCCAGTGGAAAGATGGGGTCTGGTGCTGTGTGGATAAGTCATGTATATATATATATATATATATATATATATATATAAAAACTTGTGCAAAGGCATGAAAGTTGAAAGGAATGTTCATATTTTGGGGACTGTGGATAATTTATCATGTCTGAACTAGAGCAAGTGTATAATTAAGGAGGAATGAGAAAATATGAAATGGGTCTGGCTCACGAATCGCCACTGTCGTTCTCCAAAACTTAACTCTGTAAGCAGTGAGAGAACCAATAAAGTATATCAAGATAGGGTAGGTAAGAGTTAGTGTGATCAGAGTTGTATTTTAGAAATAGCTTTTTGGAGTATTTATTCGCTCTGAGATGCAACCTGAAAACACGTGCACATACACATACACATACACATTCTTTTTTAAAATTCCTCTGATGATATTGTTTTGCAGCCAGCTTTGAGAACTACCAAAATAGAGGATAGTTTGGAAGGGCTTCAGACTGAAGCCATGACACTTGCCAGTTAATGAGAAACGTAGAGGCTGAATGAGAGGTATGACATAGGGGATAGAGAATAAAGCATGTTGAAGGAATAGGACTGACTCCAACTTTAGGATAAAGATAGGAGGAAGCTTAAAATGATTTTCAAGTTTAGCAAGGATGATTGGGTAAATGCCATTTATAAGCAGGGAATACAGTAATGTAATAAATACATATTTAATATCACCTGTGTTTTAGGTACCTTGCTGTGGGCTCTACCTTCTTGGAGTTTGCAGTTTATATGAAGGAAAAATATATATTTTGGACATTTTCATGTGAAGACCTGATGATATCAGGTCTATTTGCATATGCATACATAAATATACATATAAATGTATGTATAATTATGTATAAATATATGTGTGGTTTTGTATACGCATACATAAGTATATTTGTTAACATACTAATATAGGTGTAAAAATGTGTGTGTGTATTTATGTATACATATATATGTATGTAGCTTTTATAAAGGCCTTCATTTCAAAGAAAATACTTCTAACATTAATAAAATAATAGCAATTTTTTGTTTTATAGTCCTAAAAAGAACATTATGATTTCAGATACTATGTTAGCCATAGAATGTGCAATTAAAAGGTGAGAAATAATTGCCAAGGTGGTTTTTATTAATTTAGCTTAGACTTGATTAGGTCTGAATGAACTGACTTAAATGTAGTAATCGTGTATACTGGCTAGTTCATATTCCACTCTGATCTATGTTGTGTACTTCGTTATATCAGGTTTATGTACTACTTTAAAAATTAACTATCTCTAAATGCTCAAAGTTCAAATTTTATAATGTCATCATCAACTTTTTCTGTAGTTCTAGCTATTTCCATTGCTTTTACTATTTTCCTATGTGTGTTCCTTATAAATGTTGTTGATAAACAATGATTCTGCCTGAATTTGAATCCTACTTATTAGTTGCATGACTTTAAAGAAGGTATGTATTACTCTCTGCTTCTGCTTCCTTCTCTACCAAACAGGCCAATATCTAATTCATAGGGTCCACATGAAGATTGACTGATTTAATACATGTAAAGTTCTTAGAACAGGGCCTGGCACATACTAATTTCTCACTAAGAGTCGATTGACTATCATTAATCATATTTGTTAACCTTTATTTTGAAACAGAGATGTAAACCATGATTTTTTAAATGAATAGCTTTTTTATGAATACTAATAATCTTAAACAGTATTACAAAAATAGTATTTTAATAGCATAGCATACTAAACAAGTACCTACATACATGTTGACACCTTTAAAAATAATTGTCATGTTTACTAATAATACTTTTACTATGTGATTTAAAATGTTTCTTTAATCTTTTTTGAACAATTTAATTGTTTAAAATGAATATTAGGGCTTCCCTGGTGGCATAGTGGTTGAGAGTCCGCCTGCCGATGCAGGGGACATGGGTTCGTGCCCCGGCCCGGGAAAATCCCACATGCCGTGGAGCAGCTGGGCCCGTGAGCCATGGCCGCTAAGCCTGCGCGTCCAGAGCCTGTGCTCTGCAATGGGAGAGGCCACAACAGTGAGAGGCCCGCGTACCGCAAAAAAAAAAAAAAAGAGTATTACTATACTTGTTATTAAATCCTTAGTTATTTACTTTCATATGGTATTTTCGAAATGGTATATGTAAATATAATTAAGATATCATATATATAAATATGTAGAAACGTTTTATTTTCTGGCATGTTGCCTGGTAAGTGGTGGTATAATATTGCCTAGTGCATGCTCGATGAGTGTTTACTAAATAATTTATGTTTTGTCTGTGTGTACATGTGCACGCGCACTCACACGTGTGTGTATCAGCTGTAGCATATGTGTTTTCAGAGACTCATTCACATAATTATTGTTTTTCTTTTTTAATCTTTGGTTTTTTTAAACTTCAGTATTGTATAAATTATTCATTTAACCAAGTTGTTGATATTTTGCCAGGGCTTTGAAGAAACAAGTTACCATTTTGAATTTGGAAACTCTTTATTCCAAGTTATTGTAATGTGAGAAAAACATTCTATTTATTATTTTTAAATCTAAAATCAAGTGATTTTGTAAAATTCTTCTAACGAAAAGGAAAAAAACTTATATAATCCTAAGTGCTTCCAAACGTCTGCAGTTCAAAGTACATAATTTACATTGACACCAAAGTTTAGTTTCTGTTTTGACTGGAAGAGTCTGGTATTATTTTTTGTCTGCAAAGGAAAGAGTTGTATAGCACCCAAGTGGGAAGATGTTTGATTGTAACGCAATCAACATGATTTGTGACTGAAAGGAGATTGTACAGGAGGAGAAACAGCAGCTGTTAAAAACCTAGACAATATTAGAGAGAACTTTTTGTTAAAACTTTTCTTTTTTTTTTTGCCACCCTGTGTGGCTTGTGGGATCTTAATTCCCCAACCAGGGTTTGAACCCAGGCCCTCAGCAGTGAAAGTGCAGAGTCCTAACCACTGGACTACCAGGGAATTCCCTCTTTTTGTTAAAAACTTAAGGCATGTTAATCTTTCAGGAAGTAAACATAAAATAAAACAGAATCATAACTATATTTTCTGCTTGATACAATTCTTCAGAATTCACAATAATGAGTAAAAGGAAATTACTGATGAAAACAGATCTTATAGTAAATATGGGTCAAATCCTTTAATAAAAATTTGCCATTAAATTTTGATATATTTTATGTGTTTAGCTCACTCATATTGTAGAATTACTTTTGTTTGTTTGCAGAGGCAAATTTAATTCTTTTCTTATTAGTGATCTTACAGAGCACAGAATCATGAACGTATGTGATGTTTTCACCCTACTACAACTGTCCATCTTTTTTATCTATATGCCCCACTCATTTACTCCTCCTTATTATTATCTTGCAGGGAATCCCAGATATAATGTCCTTTTTATCTATAACTTTTATTGTGTATCTCTTAAAGATGTGGACAGTTGTTTAAAACATAACTACAGTACCATTATCATACCAAAAATATTAACAAACAGTTCTTTAATATTGTGAAATATCCAATTAGTTTTCAAATTCCAATGATCTCATAAATATCCTAACGTTTTCTCTTTGTTTTGAATCTGTATCTAAATAGGAATCACACATTGCAAATGATTGAATTGACTCTTAAGCCTTTTTAAAATTTATAGATTCCCTTCTGTCTCTTTTTTCCCTTGGAATTTATTTTTTTAAACCAAGTATGTCAGTTGTAGCATTTCCCAGTTCATTCATTGAATCTCTGTAGTATCATTTAACATGTTCCTCTCTTCTGTCTTTTGTAAGTATGGTGATTTGATCTAGAGGCTTGATCAGATTTAGATTAGTTTTTATTAGCAAGACTATTTTACATGTGGTTTGTGTTGTTTCATCTGGAAACATATGTTGGTTTGTGAAAAAACTATGTTGTTAACAGATCTCAGTGCCTAGATCTCTTAGTATATTAATCTGATGCTTAGATTGTCTTGTCTTTAGCTAGTGGGGGAGATTTTCAGTTTAGTTCATGAGTCCTCTCTGAGTTTCTTTGGTACTTCCTTAGTTTTGATAGTTAATACAAAACTTCCGCCAAGAACATATGTTCTTGGATCACATTGCACATTTCTTGTCCTAGTCTTGGAGTCAACAATATATCCATGGAGTTCTTTATTTTTAGTAAGAAATCGTACTTGGAACCCACAGTGTAGACGCTAGGGGTACTCATTGCTACTGGGTCTCCTATTGTTTCTAGCCTTTTTCAATGGACAAACAACACACACACACACACACAGTTTTTAAAGGCAAAACTTTGTATCTTCATATTTATACTTCCAACTCAAGTTCTGAACTAAAGTGTTTTTAGTTAACTTGTTTTTTATCTGTATGTTTTGTCTCTTATGGTGAGAATCCTAGTTCTCAAGGACACTGACAATACACAGATAGCATTTACTTAAGTTCAATTTGAGTATTAAAATTTTTTAAGTACAAAAAATAAAACCTCCTAGGTCTTAATTCACACATTAGAACTTTCAAGAACGTTAATGTTTGGCAGAATATGAACACAGAAGGTATTGTGTTATTATTAATTGTGTCAGTTTAAAACAAAGCCATCTGAAACTATAGAATAAATTATATATTACTTAATTTAGGGACATTCTTCTTCCATAGCATTTGTCTTGTTTCTTTTCATTCATTAAATTATGGAAAATCATTTAACACCTGAAAGTGTGGCACTTTGGGACAGTTTGCCACGTTGAGTGGTCCCTGGGCCTTATCTTCTGTCCCTCTTGTACTGCATGGCCATGGAAACTGAGCCCAACTATGCAATGTAGATAAATGTCCTCATCACAAAAATAGATTTATTAAGCTATATTTATCTCTTTGGTTACAGTATTTCATATAAAAATTGGCCTGCGAGTACCCTCCCCCCGATCTTTTCAGAAGGAATGAAAGAGAAAATCTGTGAAGATTAAAAATGAAGAGGAAGCCAAAAACAAAAAAGGAAATGTAAAGAGTTAGAAACATATCAGTTAACTAGGAATATAAGACCAGATATAGATCCCAAGGGCTAGGAACTTGGATTTTATTGCCCTTAAAAGGAATGATGATGGGACCACTTGAGGTGGGAACTGAATGGAGACCCTTGCATGTATATCCAGAACCATATAAAGAACAACCCTTTAGTATAAGGGAATCTAGGAAAAATAGACAACTTACTGGTTTAGGAAAGGGACAAGGAAATTTGTCTTTGGTCATGACTGAGCAAAGGGGGACAATTATACTGAGAAATCAAAGGGCTGGACACTAAATATAATAACCATCATGGTGAGGATTCACAAACTGAGACATTAACATAAAAACCTGTCCTAGGGACTTCCTTGGTGGTTAAGAACCCACCTGCCAATGCAGGGGACATGGGTTTGAGCCCAGTCCAGGAAGATCCCACATGCTGCAAAGCAACTAAGCCCATGCTCCACAGCTACTGAGCCTGCGCTCTAGAGCCCACGAGCCACAACTACTGAGCCTGCGAGCCACAACTACTGAAACCCACTCACCTAGAGCCCGTGCTCCACAATAAGAGAAGCCACCGCAGTGAGAAGCCTGCGCACTGCAACGAAGAGTAGCCCCCACTCGCTGCAACTAGAGTGTGTGCCCGCGCACAGCAACGAAGACCAAATGCAGCCAAAAATAAATAAATAATTTATTTTAAAAAAAGCAAAAACCTGTCCTAGATGAATAAAAACTTTGGATCACCCCCACAAGAAGCAAATGCAAAACCAGTCTGGGCAATTCTTCCACACACAGGTTAATATAAAACTTCTACCAAAACAGGATTCTCCACATAAGATAAAACAGTCCACTGTGAGACACAATTAAAAGAGACCATTAACAATTTGAGATAATAGGAAAATATGAAGGAGTATAAAATATGTGTATTTAAACAGAGAAATCATTAAGTAATATATGTAAAAAAGAGCACTGTGAAAAAAAGATGGACAGAATTGAAAAAATACAAGGAAATATCTAGAAATGAAAACTATAGTCATTGAAATTAAAAGATATGTAAACAGAGGAAGGGATAGACACAGCTGAAGATAGAATCAGGAATCTCAGTTCACTAATGATAGATGCTCAGAATTCACACACATACTGAGAGATTTAAAATATGAAATAGAGATTAAAAGATATGAAAGGAGGGACTTCCCTGGTGGCGCAGTGGTTAAGAATCCGCCTGCCAATGCAGGGGACACGGGTTTGAGCCCTGGTCTGGGAAGATCCCACATGCCACAGAGCAACTAAGCCCATGTGCCACGACTACTGAGCCTGCACTCTAGAGCCCGAGCCACAACTACTGAAGTCCGTGCACCTAGAGCCTGTGTTCTGCAACAAGAGAAGCCACTGCAATGAGAAGGCTGCGTACTACAACGAAGAGTAGCCCCCGCTCATCGCAACTAGAGAAAGCCTGTGCGCAGCAATGAAGACCCAACACAGCCAAAAATAAATATAAAAAAATAAATTAAAAAATAAAGATATGAAAGGAATATGAGTAAATCTAATATATGACCTATAAGGGTTTCAAAATGGGAACTAGGTAACATTTCAAAATATAATAGCTGTGAGTTTTCCAGGTTTGGGAAGCCTAGAAAGTATCCAGAAGATTAAAATAAATCCACCTCTTGACATATTGTAGAATTGAAGAACTCCAAAGTTAAACTACAGAAGATTTTAAAGCAACCATTGAGAAAAGACAAACCTATAAAAGAATGGTTATCAGACTAATAGTGACTTCACATTAGCAACAATAGATGCCAGACTGCAATGGAACAGTATCTTCAAAGTGCTGAAGATACAACTTTTGTCGTAACTGTTATATCCAGTAAAGAGTGTCTCAAGAACAAAATAATCGGGCTTCCCTGGTGGCGCAGCGGTTGAGAGTCCGCCTGCCGATGCAGGGGACGCGAGTTCGTGCCCCGGTCTGCGAGGATCCCACATGCCGTGGAGTGGCTGGCTGGGCCCGTGAGCCCTGGCCGCTGAGCCTGCGCGTCTAGAGCCTGTGCTCCGCGACGGGAGGGGCCACAGCAGTGAGAGGCCCACGTACCGCAAAAAAAAAAAAAAAAAAAAAGAACAAAATAATCACATTTTTAGACAGAATGTCTCACTGAGAGATCTTTTAAAAGCTGTGCTCTGAAAAGAGGAACTTGAACCCAGAAGGAAAGCTAAGATGGTTTGATAGGGGACTTCTACCAATTCTTATAAGAATAGATAATTTTATATAAACTGTTTCCAAAGATAAAACACTTTTTATGAGGCTAATCCAACCTTGATAACAAAACTGGAAAGGATAGCACAAAAAAGGAAAAATACAGATCTGTCTCACTTAGGAACATATCAGCAATCTGATATATAAAATATTTGTAAACCAAATTAAGGTATCTATTTTTCCTACACATATACACATATTCAAATGGATGTAACCAGTGACATCTAACAAAATTCATCTAAATGATTATATGATAGAAGCATTCCTTTTAAAGTCAGAAACAAGAAGAGAAGAATGACCACCACGTAAAGGGAATTTGGGGAGCTGCACCTTCTAAAATACATCCAAAGTTGGACTGCTGCTCACTACCATCCTAGTCTGGGCCATCTCATCTCTCTCCGGGACTACTCGGTAACCTCTAGATTTCCTGCTTCTTCCCTGGTCTTCCTGTAGTCTATTCCTAACAGAGCAGGAAGAGTGAACCTATATTAATATGAGGCAAATCATGGTGCTTCTTTATTCCAAACCCTCCAGCAGCTTTCCCACTCAGAGTAAAAGCCGTTATCTGTAAGATCTCAAGGCTCTTCTCACCTCATCTCCCAGTATTCTTCCCTTGCTTACTTCATTCCTGCTATTCTTCCCCCTGTTAATACTCAAGCATACCAGACAAGCTTCCACTTCAGAGCCTTTCCCTTATTGTTCCTTTTGCTTGAACCACTGCTTCCAAAGAGCTGAAGACTTACTGCTTTGTCTTCTTAGTGTCTTTATTCAAATATTGTTTTCTCAACTTAAAATTTCTCGTATTTAAAGTTACAAAAGATTTCCGTACTTAATCTTTTTGTACTCCATATGTTTCTAATCTGTTTTTCTCCGTAACATTTTCACCTTCTATCATATTACATATTTCACTTATTTATTTTATTGTCTCTTTTCCCATCTAGAATATGAGTTCCATGGGGACAGAGATTTTTATCTATTTTGTTAAATGCTGTATCCACCACCACTTATATAATTATGCCTAGCACAGAGTAAGTGCTTATTAACAAATATTGGTTGAATGAAAATGCACTTCAAAATAAGGGTTCCTTGGAGAAAACGATGGCAATGAGATTGGGTGAAGGAAAAATTTGTGATAAAGTTCTAATGTTTTATATTTTAAAAATCTGAAAGAATTATAGCAAATTTATTTTTCATTTAGTAAATACTAGTGATCAGTACAACAGTTTCTGTTGTATTATTCCCTGTCTTTTCTTTATATTTAAATGACAAATTTTAAATTTTTAAATATAAAGATGTATAGAGACTAAATTGGTGACAATGTCAAGAAAATTTGAGATGTAAATTAAAGGGTAGGATCTTTATCTACTTTACAAATATTATGTAAAATCATAATGTGACAATAGTTAATGGAGTGTAGCACTTGGTAATGAAAAAATAGTTCTATCTCTTGGCTTCAGAATAAATTTCAGGGACTTCCCTGGTTGTCCAGCAGTTAAGACTCCACGCTCCCAATGCAGGGTGCCTGGTTTTGATCCCTGGTCAGGGAGCTAGATCCCACATGCATGCTGCAACTAAGAGCCTGCATGCTGCAACTAAAGATCCCACGTGCTGCAACTAAGACACAGCACAGCCAAATAAATAAATATTCAAAATAAATTTCAAAGTGAAAGAGTTTGGTTAAAAAAACAAACTAGGAAAAATTACACAGAATATGCAATTTCTGGAATATGTATAAGTCACAAACATGTATTTGACAAGAGCATTTGTGTATGGTTTTATTCAGTTCAAAGTTATTGTTGGCTTGCCACAGCTTGATTCCCAGGTCAGTGTTAAATTTAGACTTTATGAAGAAATGAAAATAAATTCAACATTTATTTCTTGAGCAAGAGTGAGTGAATTTTTCTGTGTGTATCATGTAGAAAGAAAGAAGTTTCTATCTTTGGATCATTTCTGATTTACTTGGAAACACTAAGAAATAGGTGGTCAGAAAACTCGTGACCATGCTTTCTCACTTGACCCCTGATATTTCTATCTTCAGTCTTTCTCTCCTATATTCTTCCTTTTTCTCGTCTTTCAGCTTATAAAATTATGTATCCAAAATAAGCCCAACTCAGATGTCATCTGCTCCATGAAACATTTTTTTATTCCCACAGCCAAAATTGTCTACCCCACCTTTGTAACCTTATAGGTCATATTAAATCATTCTAAATACTTAGTATGTAATCGTTTGTATTAAAATTAACTGAAAATGTAAATGATTATTCTAATCGAGAATATGTCTAGTAGATTGTAATGCTTCTATGTCTTATTCGTTTTCATGCCTCATGATTTGTGTCTTCACTAAACACATTTGTATTTTGATTGCATTTGTGACCAGGTATTTTAATTGTTACAAACTAAAAAGGGACAAATACAAATATGTAAATCATGTGTCCCCTCCAAATAAAGCCCAAATGATGTCATCTCACAAAGGTTTTAGGCACATAATTTTTTAAAATGTCATTAGTATGTAAACATCACTATGTATATAATTTAAGTGAGTATCGGGAGTTTGATAAGACTTTCCTTTAAAAGAATTAGTATATTACTCAAGGTTGGGAAATACTGATACAGATTGCAGAGTAATATTGAGGTCAGAGGCAGAAATCATCATTAGAGCACTAAAAAACGCCAGTTTGGTTTATGACTGCATCATGATTTTGTATCATAATAATGATTTTTAATTCATTATGACAGTTAACCATTTGTCAGGTAATGTAGAAGTAACTTCGTCTAGATCTTGAATCAGTATGTGTACTTACTTATTGGTTGTTAAATATCCTAATTTAAAATTAGATAAGGAGTGGTTTTTTAATATTTTACTGAACAATAGATTTAGTACTTTATTCCTTTGCCAATAACCCTTGTATCTTCATATGGTCCTGATATGCAGCATATCAGTTTATATTCTGTACAATTATTGTGTAAAATGTTTGATATATTTATATTAAGATTTTGTTTTCAAGTGGCATGACATTTCAATGATTTTTTGAACATAGATGCTTCTATTAGCCCATTTATGCTTTTGTTTATAATTTCTTTTTTACTTAAATTTTTATATATTACCAGTAGGTCAAAATGTCATTTCACGTCTTTGTTATCCCTTGTTTTACTTAAAAGTAAGGTTTAGTCAAAATAGGAATTAAAAACACTTGTTTCTTTAGTTGTTTCCTAGTCATGTAGCACTCTGGCTGTTAGTTTTTCTCTACTCAACTGTTTCTTTAGATATTTCTAAAAATCTGAAAAATCTCATATTTTTTTTATTTTAAAAAATTAATAAGAAGTCATCACAAATATCATATTGTACTTTATTTAGAAGCTATTGTGATTTTTAGAAGTATACTTTTATTCAGCCAGCAGATACATAGTGAAAGCCATTTGGCTAATGAAGAAAATAATTTTAAATATAGTTTGATCTTAATTGTATAAGAAATAAGTATTTTTCTAATTTATATGGTAGTATTTAGATTAATAAAAGTCAAACTGAAAATTGCAATTGAATTTGCCAGAGTATTGTAAACAATATTATTTTGTTCATATTCAACATTACTTTTAACTTACTATTCTTATTGCAAAGGATACTCTGTCTTTTAGAGAATACAATGGTATTATTTACATTAATTCATGTGGGTTGGTGAAAAAAATGCTATAACTCCTTTACTTAATGGGATTCTTCCCCTGTGGCAGTGCAAACGGCTAGAGCAGGAGCTTCATCATCTGAAAGAGCAGAACCAGACTTCAGCAAACAACATGAGACATCTGACTGCTGAAAACAATCAAGAACGTGCTCTGAAGGTAAATCTCCATTCCTTCTTGCAGGCAAATTAAGGTTGTAAGCCCTGGTGCCAGCTTTCTGTGCTGCATATATCAGTTGTGTACATTTCAGCAGAAGTGAGCTGTGGTGTTTGCCAACAACCCGTTCTTTAAACACAGATACAGCACCCTTCTGTTATGGTATTATTTTATCTCGTGTATGTGTACATGAAAAGAACATATTTTCTGAATTTCAAGTGGTGGTATAATAATAACTTTAGGTTTATGTTCATTCTGTTTCTGATTTCAAAATATGTTGTTACCTTTTGTAGTTAATAAAAAGTGGCCACCCTGAAAGAAAAAAAAATTAAATAATGGGCTTTTTCTTTGCACCAATATTTATTACAATAATTTTCTTAATGACTTGTAATATTAGTAACGCACAGAACTGACAGTCCTTGAAAGGTATGTGAATATGTTTGGGAATTGAAAGAGTACTTAAAACGTTACTTACATCAAAAAAAGAGGAAGAAAATATATTATACTAGAACTTGTAACAAGTAAAGAGTACATATCATGACAAAAGTTCTGTTTCATTTTAATGTAGATCCTGTAATTATGAAAAAGGACATTATTTCAATTCTGCTAATTATCTTTTCTTCTTAAGATACTTTTCATTCTCTTTTTTTGTCTTTGCCCCAGTTCCTAGCATAGTGCCTGTGACATAGTAGGGGTCCCTGCCCTCAAGGTGCTTATGCTCTCATTAATGGGTTAAAAATAAAACATAACATATCCACAGGAAACATAAAAGATTCATCATTGTTGTTATTGTACAGTTAAAAAAAGATGTGCTATCAAGAGGATTGTATTGTACTTTATTGTCTTAAATTCATTTTTTGCTGCAGATTATGAAAAAAATATGTCATTAGCAGGGTAAGTCATTAAGCCAGAATCATCTACCAATGTAGAGAAAAATGGTGACATTTTGATGTGGAAATAATTTTAACCTGTTTATAAAGTATGAGATACGGTTGAAGTCAGATTTTTCTACAAAATGTATTTAGCTTCATTTTGAAATTCTCAGTGGTGGGTGTGTAATAATTTTGCTATTATTCTTTAATGCACTTTCTCTTTATTTCTCTTGAATTTATATATAGACCAGAACAATAAATGGGAAAAAAAGAATTGCTGTGATTATTTTTCAGTTACCCTGAGGAATTTACTATTGTATGAGTAAAATTAAGTATATAATTATTTAGATGTATATTTGCAAATCAAAGGTAACATAATCTTTTAAAGACAGCTTCCATTATGAGTGCTAATTTATTACCAGCATTAGGGGACAGATATTATGTGCTCTATATGTTATGGCTATTACTATTTAAAATAGAACCTAAAATAAAAATTCTAGGTTAAGTTACGTAATAATTGCATAGTCTTTATTCTGGCATTTTTGGTTGTGTATTTATGTTAAATTGAATTAAGTAGCAGCTGCTATTTATGAAGAGAAAAAGATGCATATTTCTAAAAGATTGTTAAAATTAGAAGGCAAACTGTAGACCAAAAGAAACCTGGAAGTTAAAGTAGTACTATTATTAGTATCAGTAATAAAAGTAATATAAATAAATAAATTTGAATAGGATGAGAGCTGAAATTTTTACGTTTTATTTCATTGTATTATGCTATAATTCCTAAAGGAAACAGTCCTAGATATAGGTTTGGAAAACAATTTGGGCTTCCCTGGTGGCACAGTGGTTGGGAGTCCGCCTGCTGACGCAGGGGACACGGGTTCGTGCCTCAGTCCCGGAGGATCCCACATGCCACGGAGCGGCTGGGCCCGTGAGCCGTGGCCACTGGGCCTGCGCATCCGGAGCCTGTGCTCCACAGTGGGAGAGGCCACAGCGATGAGAGGCCCACGTACCACAAAAAAAAAAAAAAAAAAAAAAAATA
>NW_020175017.1:5848125-5966949 GCF_003031525.2 Neophocaena asiaeorientalis asiaeorientalis | reverse complement strand
GAGACCCCCGTACCCAAAAAAAAAAAAAAAAAAAAAAAAAAATCTAAGCTAATGTTCATACATTGCATAGAACTTTCCAAAGTGATGACTATTGCAAATACATGATTATCATACGTGGATATACTTTTTAGTAATCTAGTGCTATTTGAATAATAATGTCTTTGTTTATTCTAATAACCAGGAAATTCTTTCTAAATTAATTTTTATGAAAGAGCATAAAATTAGACTTTTGGTGATCACTTATATGCATTATTTTTGAAGTAGCATGGAATATATATACTAGATAAATCTGCTAGCATGACACTTTCCCTACTTTTATAATATTTGCAATTTTCTCTAATAAGTAGAACACGGTGGTACATATAGGATGAGGGGCTGAATTTATACTGATACTAATCTATACCCTGAGAGTTACTTAAATTAAAAGACAGATTATTTTCTCTTTTAAAATAAATTTTATCCACTTATATTAAGAAATTTGTTTCTTGGTGAACACAATTTTGAACATTTAATGATTTTGAAGTAAATTTAGATTAGCCATAAATATGCAGGCATTAGATTTAATAAGAAATGTCATATAAAGTGCCTTTCTTTCCTCTTTTATTTTATTTATCTTCCTTATCACACATCTTTAACCTCCTACAATTGGCCTTCAACACTGTAATTCCATTGAAAGACATTCTTTCTTAAATTATAGGTGACCTCTGGTGGTTAAACCTGTAAAACTTATCATTTCATATCCTTCTCAATAACCCAGTCAGCCTAAGAGGAACACATTTCAATCTTGTTGGCCCCTGCCTTCATGAAATTCTTTCTTGTAGTTCTTTATTTCTATATCCTCATCATTTTTCTTTTCTTTGATCGTTATTCTTTAGCTGGTGCCTCGTTTTCTACCAATCCCTAAGGTATAAATGTTCCCCTGGGTTATGTGATTATTCTCTTACTTTTTCTTTCTGAAAAAAACCCCAAACTTTATTATTTTAGAGCAGTTTTAGCTTCACGGCAAAATCAAGCAAACTACAGAGCTCCCTCATATTCCATGCCCTTTAGCATCCAGTGCAAGAGTTGTACATTTGTTACAATACATGAACCTACATCAGTGTAACCCAAAGTCCATAGTTTACATTAGGGTTCACTCTTAGTGTTGTACATTCTGTGGGTTTTGAGAAATATAAATGACAAGTATGTACCATTATAGTATCATACAGAAGAGTTTCACTCTAAAAATCCTTTGTGTTCCACCTATTTATCCCTCCTTCCTCCCAACATGTACCAGCCATTGATCTTTTTACTGTGTTCTTAGTTTGTCTTTTCCAGAATGTCATGTAGTAGTTATTTTCAGATTGGTTTCTTTCACTTAGTGATATGCATTTAAAGTTCATCCATATCTTCTGATGGCTTTATACTTCATTCTTTTTAGTATTGTCTGAATGTACCTACCACAGTTTATTTATTCACCCCCCCTAATGAAGGACCTCTTGGTTGCTTCCAAATTTTGGCAATTATGAATAAAGCTGCTGTAAGCATCCACATGCAGGTTTTTCTGTGGGCATAAGTTTTTCAACTCATTGGGGTAAATAACCAAGAACTATGATTGCTGAATCGTATGGTAAGAGTATGTTTAGTTTGGTAAGGAACCACCAAACTGTCTTCCAAAACGGCTATGCCATTTTGCATTCCCACCAGTAATGAATGACAAGTTTCTGTTACTCCGTATTCTTGCCAGCATTTGGTGTTTTGTTTATTGCAGGGTTGTCTCTTCTAATTTCATCCGTTCCTATGACATCATCTATCATTTATATCCTAACAGATGCTTTGTCTGCCCTTCCACTTGGATATCTTAGTGACTCCTTAACCTCAATAAACTTAAAACCAAATCCCTAATTCGACTTCCTAAGCCCTCTCTTCAACCTAGGAGGAAGTCAGGACCTGAGCCAAACAATATTGACTGTATAACTTAACATTTATTCTTAGTTATAGTCTCCTTTGTTTGCCTTTACAGCTTTATAGAAGCTGGAAAAGTTAAACACTTTCTGAGCCTTTCTTTTTGCCAATTAGACATAAGAGGAATTCTGCAGCAGGGGTGGGAGAAGAAGGAAGAGTGTCTCTGGATAAGTTTTTGTTTTCCTGACGTGACAGGTGCAGCAGGCACTGTTTCTTCCCTTCTTATTACCTTGAACACTTACTTGCTGCCTGGAACAGCAGCAGCAATTTTATAGCTATGAAGGAAACACCAAGAGAAGCTGGCCTTTAACATCATTGAGCCCTTTAGCCAGTGAGCCACTTTGAGAACTTAAAGCAACTATACCCTGACTTATTTTTCTGGTGACATAATGCCCTATATTTTAAATTATTCTTAGCAGTTTTCTATTTACTTCCAAATTGATCAGTTAACATCTGTTAATTAATGGCACTACCATACTCCTAGACATGTAGGCTAATATCATTGACATAATCTTCATATCCTTTCAATCTTTCACCTACTACAAAGTGATAGAGCATCCAGTCCTGTCAATTCTGCAACAGTGATTTGTCTCCTTTGTATTATCATACCTCTACCCTATGTCAAGTTCATGATCTAGATGGTAATAGTACCCTCCTAAATAACAGTTTTGTCCTCAGTTTCTCACCTTTGTAATCAGTTGTCACACTTCCATTAGCTGTCATTCTAAAACACAGGTGACACTTTTCTACCCCAAAACCTTTACTAAGTCTAACATTTTCAGCAGTGTAAGAAAACAGATATCGTGACTTTCCTAATAAGAACAATAAAAAAGGAGGCTATTATTTTAAGAATATTTTACAACATTATTGAGAAGATAAGGAATCTGAAAAGGCCACTAAAATAAAGTGAAAAAAAAATAAAAACATGGGAAATAAGTGATTGCCTGAAGCCGTCTTGCATCTTATATTTGTTGTCTCTTTTCCTGATGGGAATAAATGCTCCATGAGGTCAGGGATTTTTGTTTACTTCATATACCTCTGTATCTACTGATGGTATTATAAATACTTGACAGTTAATAAGTCACAAATATGACCAATCGTAACAGATGCCAAATGTTAGCAATTTGTATAGCTATACCTTTGTGTACCAGCTGAAACTAGCTATAGATGTATCTCCCGAAAATACCTATAGCAGCCATTGAATAAATATCTGTTGAGTGAATTAATACCACAGGTACAAATTAGTATCCTGCTTTCCCTGCTTAGCACTTCATAAGTATTATCCAGTACACTTATTCTATAAATATCACCTTAATAGATTAATAATTGCAATCCAGAAATGTATCATGATTTTCTTAAATCTTCCCTTAATGTTAAATATTTAGGTTGCTCGCAATTTTGCACTCTTATAAACACTGCTGTGAAGAATATTTTCATGGAAATATTCAATCCCATTTAGCAAACAAAAATTTTATTATTTTTCAAATTTTTATTTTTGATAAAGCACATATTTTTGAAAATGAATGATTACATAAGGGTTTTAATAAAAACATTGTAATCAGCATCCTTACCTTACCTCTCCTGGTTTCTGCTCCAGAAATCACTTTCAACTCTTAGCAATTTATTCTGTATCTATACTATATTTCTAAATGAAAAGCTTATACTATTTCTTGATATTTCCTTTTTAGTTACTATTAATTGACTTTCTACTATGAAGATAAGGATTTACCTTTCTCATCTTTTTGTTAGATCAGTGTTTAGTATTTACATTATTATTATAATATTCATAGATGACTATATAGTGACGTACCAGCGTATGTTGGTTTATTGTGCTTTGCTTAATTGCGCTTTGCAGATATTACATGTTTTTACAAATTGAAGATTGTGGCAACCCTGTGTTGTCAGATGATGGTAGCATTTTTTAGCAATAAAGTATTTTTAAATTAAAATATGTACATTTTTTAGACATAATGCTATTGCACACTTAATAGCGTAAACATAACTTTTATTTGCATTGGGAAACCAAAATATTTATGTGACTCACTTTATTGCGATATTCATTTTATTGCAGTGGTCTGGAACCGAACCCACATTATCTCTGAGGTATGCTTATATTACTCAGCAATAAAAAGGAACAGTTTATTGATACATACAACAACTTGGATGGGTCTCAAGGGCATTATGCTAAATGAGAAAAGCCCATCTCTAACGGTTCTGTTCATATGATTCTACTTATATAACAGTCTCAAAGTAACAAAATCATTGTGATAGAGAACAGATCAGTGGTTTCTGGGAGTTAGGCTGCGGAGCAGGCTATGATTCTTAAAGGGTAACAGGGAGTTTCTTTGTAGTGATAACAGTTATAATTTTATAATATTAAAGCGTCATTGAATTATACCTGAAAGTAATGGAGGGAGGATTTAAAAACAGGTGAAATCTATATAAGGTTTATATCCGAGTTAATAGAATTGTTCCAATGTCAATTTCCTGTCTTTGATAATATACTATTGTACATATATATCATTGGGAGAAGTTAGATGACATCTACACAGGAACTCTTCTTACTCTGCAAGTTTTTGTGGGTCTTGAATTATTTCAAAATAATACATTGTTTAAAAATTTACATATTCATCATAGCCAGTGAAAACAGTGCTAAGATATATAAAGGAAATTTTAATAATATTCCCTCTCCCCTCTCATAGTTTCTAGACCTGCCAAATTAATCTTGACTAGGAATTATAACAGTTACTCTATTTTACCTGACTTTTACCTAATTTTAGTGAGAATGGATTCTAAATTACACCAATTAGTTTTGACACTTACCGTGGGATTTTATATTTTCCTTCATAATTTAGAGTCTCAGTTGGATAGTTCCAGTATATGGATCATCTCTGAGTCTGGTTTTGTGATTGCGTTGTCTTTTGACATGTTTGTTGTTCGTTTGTTTTGCTTTTGCTTTTCACATGTCTCATAATTTTTTTTTGAATGCTGGACCTTGTGGATCAGGCCAGTAGTGTGAGTATTGAGTTGACTCACTCAGGAGTTGATAATGGATTGGGCTTTTGTTATTGCTATGGTCACTGTTAGTGCATCCTAAGTTTCAAGTTGCTCTTGGAATGGGTTGCTGTTGCCTTATGCTCAGGATGGAAGCTCAGGTACTGGAGGACTTTTTTCAATGTTCATACTCCACCGTTTTGTTTTCAGTTGATACTATATACTTACACCTGGAGGGTATCTCACTGTACACTCTCCCAGCATTAGAATGCTGATTTTTATCATCTGGTGTTGGGGGACTGAGGGTTTTCTGCTTCAATCTTATGCAGTCCCTTTGTGCTTGGACTTTGGGGTGAAGCTTCCTCAGGATTCCTTTCCATGGCAGACAAACTCTGACCTCTATCTGAGGCAGGTATTGTATGAGAGACTTTCATTCCCCTCTCTCAGTGTAGAAGCTAACCAATGGTATTGGTATAGGATCCTGTGCCCAGGTCTATTTCCTGCCACTCACCCAGGGATAGAAAGATTTCTTTCTTCTACCATTCCCAAGCAGGATTTTTTTTTTTTTCTGTGCCCTGAGGGTTACTGCCCCTCTGTTAGCTGTAGATGGCTTTTGTTCTGTTCGCAGAAGGAACTGGGACTGGGGTGGGGGTGTGGGGTGTGGTTTGCTCCTTTCTATAGCAGCAGCCAGTTCCCTCCCCCATATCCCCTGCAAGTGTCTATCACTGTAGGAAGGTATCCCTGGTTTTCTACCCTATCTTTGATATTTCTCATGAGCACCTGGTGGAGATCTGTGGGGAAAAATCTACCAGTAGGTGCAAACCCCCTTTTGTCAGGAATTTCTGAAGGTTCTGTGTGGTGGCTGACCCTTCTTCTCATGTTCTGTTCTAGGTGAGCTAGTCTGTGTACCCCATTTGCCTTGGATGCTTGTCCCTCCTTGAAATTAAGACTGGTTGTCTTCCTGAACTTAGCTGTCTAATGAGCTCAAGAAAAGTTATGACTTTGTGCCTTATTCAGCTTTTCCTATTGTCAATGTGGAATGACAGCTTGTTCCAGCTTTCTGAGACCTAGACATAAACATTACATCTACTGTTGGATTTTGATACTGTTTTGTCATTTTTTTTTTTTTTTTTTTCGGTTCGTGGGCCTCTCACTGCTGTGGCCTCCCCCGTTGCAGAGCACAGGCTCCGGACACGCAGGCTCAGTGGCCATGGCTCACAGGCCCAGCCGCTCCTTGGCATGTGGTATCTTCCCGGACCGGGGCACGAACCCGTGTCCCCTGCATCGGCAGGCGGACTCTCAACCACTGCACCACCAGGGAAGCCCTGTTTCGTCATATTTAAGTAGTTTCTTTCTAGAATTTTTAAAAAGTTTTTGTTAGTAGATGTAACACATTTTATTGAGTTCTTGATGTTGAACAATTCCTTGAATAAATTTTGGATTTGTTTTGTCATTGTTTTCCTGAGAATTTAAAACTTATAATAGTCTGCCTTCATACAGTACTTACTGAGTGCCAGGAACTGTTACTAATGCTTTACATATAGTATTTAAGTAGTATTTAGACCTCAAAGTGACTCTTTGAGATAGTTGGTACAACTATTTATAATTTTATAGGGTAAGAAACTGAGCAACATGTGTTCACTAACGTGACCAATGTTATGAGTAATAGTAACTGGTGGACCTCAGATCTGAACCAAGGCAACTGATCTCCAAAGTTCACAATCTCAAATATAAATGAAAATTACCTAGAGGGTTTTTTTTTTACTGTATCAGGTTTTGTTTTGTTTTACCAAAGTATTTCTCTAATTATTAGTAAGTTTGAATTTTTTTCATATGTTCAAGGGATTGTGTGTGTGAATACAAATAAATAGATGTATTTGTTCATGTTTTTTCCCCATTTTTCTGTTGGTTTTTGTTTGCTTTCTCTTGGTCTCTTGTCCATCAGTGGTTTTGTTTTTTGCATTTTACAGCTTTATTGATAAATGTTTCATGTACCATAAAATTCACTTATCTACTGTTTACAATTCAGTGTTTTTTGGTATATTCACATATTTGTTCAGCCGTCACCGCAGTCTAATTTTAGAACATTTTCAACACTCACCTAAAACATCCTGTACACATTAGCTATCATTCCCCATTCCTGCTAACATCCTTCCCCTAGTCCCAAGCAACCACTAAACTACTTTCTGTCTCTGTAGATTTGCCTTTCTGGATATTTTGTGTAAATGAAATCATAGAATATGTGATCCTTTGTGACAGGCTTTTTTCACTGAGCATAATATTTTCAAGGTTTATTCATGCTATAGCATGTATCAGTACCTCATTCCTTTTTGGTTGATACATAATATTCATTGTATAGATATACTGTATTCTGTTTATCAGTTCATTAGCTGATGGACGTTTAGGTTGAACATATAGATGTTTGACAAATTTTTAGTGAATTTTTAGATACTGTGTAAGGTAGGAGTCCAAATACTTTCTTTACATGTGGATATCCAGTTTTCTCTGCACCATTTGTTGAAAGACTATTTTTCCCCCACGGAATTGTCTTGATACCGTCTCAAAAGTCAGTTGGTCATAAATATGAGGGTTTAGCTCTGGACTGTCAGTTCTGTTCCATTGATCTAATATATCTATCTGTATGCTGGTACCACACTATTGGTCACTGTAGCTTTGTAGTAGGCATGTCATCATGACTTGAGTCCTCCAGCTTTGTTCTGGCTTGTTTTGGCTGTATCCGTTTTGATGTTAATGTTACTAGCTTAGTGAATGACCAAAATTTCTGCCTTCAGCTGTGGTCTTGACAAGTTTAAAATTGCAGTAGAATGGGGACTCTCTGGCCGTCCAGTGGTTAAGACTCTGCACTTCCAATGCAGGGGGTGCGGGTTCAGTCCCTCGTTGGGGAACTAAGATCCCACATGCCAAGGGGAGTGGCCAAAAAAAAAAAGTTTAAAAAAATTGCATTAGAATGATCTTGCCTTAAGTATTAAATAGAATCCATTTTTAAAACCATGTATTCTTGGTGCCTTTTTATAACAGAATATTTAATTGCCTTTTCAATTGTTTCAATATATTTATCTAGTTTTTCTGTTTCTTAAGTCAGTTTTGTTGGTCTGTATGTTTTGCTAGGAAACACCCTATTCCCTTTAACTTACCAGATTTGGTATGATAGAACTATAGATAATTTTCTTAATTTTTGAATCTCTTCTATTTCTCTGTATTCACTGTCTTGTCTGTATTGTGGCATATATTTGCTTTCTCTTTCTCTTCTTCTCTCTCTCTTTTTTCTTATAAAGTCTTTCCTGGGTTTTATGCATTTTATTTTCTTTTAATTAGTTCTTGGTTTTATTTATCCTTTCAACTTGTTAAATTTTCCATTTCTGTTTACCGTTTCAATCTTTTTATTCTCTTTTTTGTTCTAATTTTTACAAGTTAATTAGCTTACCTCAGTCTTTTTTTTAAGTAAAATTATAAGGCTACACATTTTACTCTTGACTATAATTCCAACTGTGCCTTATAGTTTTGGGAGGGATCAAATGTTCACTTTTTTTCACTAGTTCTGTTTTGATTTTTTTGGTTGATCCAGGATAATTTAGAGAATATAATTTAAATTCCTATATTTTAAAACATATTAATGTTTTATTTCTCACCATGTAAATAGTCCACTTTGAAAGGTATCATTGACTAAATAAATAAAATAGTCTCTGTTCACAGAGCATGAGGTTCAATATATATTCAGTTGAACTCAATTTAAGCTTCCACTGTAGTTGCATTTTTATAATTTTCTCATATTGCTAGGAATTTCTTGCTTTATACATTTGTCTGCTCTATTCTTTGTTATATAGTGTTTATGACTACTATATCTTCTTAGGCTATACATGTACATTCCATCATTATATAATATTCCTCTTCAGACTGCTTACAGCTTCATACCTTTAAGTCTTCTATTTCTGATATATGTATTAGCACTACTCTCTTGGTTCATTCAGACTGCTATAACAAAATATCACAGACTAAGTACCTTATAAGTAGCAGAAATTTATTTCTTACAATTTTGGAGGTTGGGAAGTCCAACATCAAGGCAGCAGTATGATAATGATCTGGTTAGGGCCCTCTCCCTTTTTAATAGCCGGCACCTTCTCGCTGTGTCCTCATGCGGTAGAAGGGGCAAGAGATCACTGTGGGGTGTCTTTTAAAAGAACATCAGTACCATGAAGCCTCCATGCTCATGACCTAAGCACCTCCCAAACCAAAGCTCGTACTTCCTAATACCATTTTCTTTGGGGGTTAGGATTTCAACATAGAAATTTTGGAGTGATGGAAAAATTCAGACGATAGCAACTGCTTTTTTTTTCTTTTTGTTTTCTCTGTTTTGTTTTGTTTTTACACTTACCTAGTATAATGGTGCTGTTCAGCAGTAATTTTGCTACTCAGAGTTTATTCATCCTTCACCTGATTTTTATAACCCTTGTTCTCCTGTAAGAAACAGACTTTCCCTCATTCTCAGATGTGGTTTTGTTGGAGGTGATATACCTCTGTGGCCTCAGGTCTGACAAATCAGAATGTCAGATTCCCTTGGCCACAGCAGTGGCTTCAGAAACAGACACCTGTACCACTTGAAGCCAATGATTCCAGGCCTTTTTTCTCTATATTGTTACGGATTTAATTTAAACAAAAATGGAGTAACTTACCAAATATGTCATAAAGATCTTTCTCTATATATAAATACAAATCTGCATCATCCATTTGTTGGCTCTGTAGATCCCTGTGCTTGATACATAGCATGTAATTTTCTGTCTTCTATTTAGAATATTTTGATTCCAACTGTTCAATATCATAAGCAAAACTTTGAAAAATAGTCTTGCATGTACATCTTTGTCTTAGAGCATAAGTGACCATACAGTGGGAAGTATAGTGGCAGGAAATTACTTGAGAAGGGGGAGGATGATACCAGATCTTGTGCAGGTTGCAGTTCAAATCACTGAAGTGTATGAGAGTTTTCAGAGGTCAGATTTACAAGAAAAGAAATAAATGAAACAATAGTAAATTCCAACATTTCTCTATTCGTGCACAAAAATAAGTGGTTCACAAAGGAGACTAAGAAGGAATAGTCAGAACGATAAAAGGATTACAAAGAGATTGTGTTATCATAGATTCAGAATAGAATAAAGTTCTGTGACGGGGTAGTTCACAGTGTCAAATGCTACAGAGAAGTCAAATAAAATCACAAGTGTCCATTTGATCTGACAGTTAGGAAGGCAGTGGTAGCTTTGTAGTTGCAGTTTCAGTTCAGTGGTTCTGGTGGTAACCTTGAATCTAGTAAATTGTATAGGTAATGAAAAGTTTAAAAGTGGGAGAAAGGTAGATTATTTTTTAGGAGCTTTTCTGTGAAGTAAAAGTGTAAGGGTTAGGGGCTCCCCTGGTGGCGCAGTGGTTGAGAGTCCGCCTGCCAATGCAGGGGACGCGGGTTCGTGCCCTGGTCTGGGAAGATCCCACGTGCCGCGAAACGGCTGGGCCCATGAGCCATGGCCGCTGAGCCTGCGCGTCTGGAGGCTGTGCTCCGCAACGGAAGAGGCCACAACAGTGAGAGGCCCGCGCACTGCAAAAAAAAAAAAATGTTAAGGGTTAGAGTGTAATGTGAATGTGACCTGGAGGAAGATTTTAAGATGGAGAGAATAATAGCTAACATATGCTTAACCATTCTCCTTTTATGAGAAATCTGATGCGTGCCTCTCTAGCCCAAAGGTAGCTAGTTATGACCTGTTTAGCCTGGTTCAAAAAGATTGATAGGTCAGATGATAATTTAATAATTTAGAATTGGGAAACTGAGAGAGAACAGGACAGTGAGCTTTGAATGCTGAACCAAACGATCCCAAGGTAGGCTTAGGGCCAGGTAGACTGCTGTAAGCCATGAGTACTCTGAAGTTATGAATCAGCCAATTGGAAAAGTTGGGGCCAATATATTAAAAAACACAAAATTCTGAACAAGGGAGATGGAGAGAAATTCTATCCTGGTTCCTAATAGCATTCTGTTCCCGTGCCAGGCTTTGTTTTCCACATGATAAATTTTTTCTTTCTTTATAAAAAGCAAGACTCTCAGCTAGACCAGGTTTACAGTCTTTGCATACCAAATGGGGAATTGCTGTGACAGCATTCATTATAGGCTCTCTGAAATGAACAGTTACATTAAAGGGTGGCTCTGTGGATTACTGCACCAGGTATAGCCAAATCATCGAAGCCTGTGTAAGTTCATCAGGTACACCAAGATACAATAAAACTGATGAGGTTCAGATGAAACAACTGTGAAATATTGCCCCTTACATAAAAGGAATACTGAATTACATGTGGGAAACTTCTATGGAGATTATCAGTGGCAAACCCCAAACGTAATACTTGTGGATACTTGCATTTAATTGCTCCTAACATTGTTTACTAATATTTTTTTAATTTTGACTTTCATAGTACTATTTTAGGAATTTAGATATTATTTTGATAAATAATGATAGAAATTTAAAATTACATTTCATGCTTCCCTCCTGTTTTATACATTTTGTAATAATGCTAAAAAATTAATCAACGGGAAGATCCAACATGCCGCGGAGCGGCTGGGCCCATGAGCCATGACCGCTGAGCCTGCGCGTCCGGAGCCTGTGCTCCGCAACGGGAGAGGCCACAGCAGTGAGAGGCCCACATACCGCAAAAAAATAAAATAAAAAAATAAAAAATTAATCAAAATGACTACTTGAATGAAGACATACACCTTCAATAGGAGACAGTTTTAGGCACACCAGGCAGATTCACCATTATGTGAGCTGACTTTAGATACATCCTGGAATTTTTCTCCAGTCTTTGTATCATCTGGTCCTCTGACTGAAATGCTCTGCATCATCTATTGCCTTACTTCCTTTGTCCAGATAATATCTACTCATCCTGCCTTCAGTTTGGCCAGAGTCCTCTCTTGTCTCTGGCCAAACTGGAGAGGGATTTGTGTTGGAATGAAATTGTTTTAATAACAAAATAAGTACTGATCTGAAAAGAAATGTAATATGTGAGAAACTCTCAGTGCTCCCAGGACTTCTTCCCAAGTCTTTCCTAGGTCTGCCCACATCAGCAGTCCTACCTTCCCCTTGTCTTCTGCTCTCACCTCATTATCTCCTCTTTTTTTTTCCTGACCTATTGGTCTTTGGTATTATGGTGGCCAAGAAGGTATAAAAGAGCAGAGTCCATGATACATTGTTGGAAATAGTACCCTGGGAACCTTTAAAGACAATAAAGGTCCACTCGATTGGTTGTTAGGTAATGAGTATAGGTTAATGGTTCTTAACAGAGGCATGTATCAGAATCATGAAAAGAATGTTTACAAAATAATAAATCTGGGCCTGACCCAAAGCATACTGAATTGGAATATATTGCACTGAATTTGGAACCTTACTGGTGTAGACTTGGTGTTTAGACATAAAATAGGGGCAAAATATTTCCCCAACCTTCTTTAGGCCTATGGAATTTTTGTTTCTGAAAATAATAACATTTGTTTTCTACCAATTGTGCTTTTTAATTTTATTTCTGTTTAATTTTCTAATTGATTTCTGGATTGGGCTGATATCAGTATTTTTGTGGCATCATCAGTTTTATGTCTTTTATAAAGTTCTTTGTTGGTATTTTAAGGATAAGCTGGATGAGGCTACACAGAGCTGGCCAAATGAAAATTTTCTCTTTTATTTTTAGCATTTCCAGCAACCAAATTCTATACAGGGTTGTACCTCATAGTGATTTGGAATAAATGACATATTAAAATCTCTTGTGAACTCCAGTGTAGTAATACTGTGAAAAGTGTAGTGCAAAATCCAGATGGTTATTTAAAATACTATGAAATTTAATTTGATGGATTTTTTAATATTACATGTTCTTTCTAAAGTAAAATATATATTTTTTTAAAACTTTAGATTATCAAATACAATTAATTTACTTTGACTACTAAGTAAAAATATTTCTGATTTCAGACATGATGATAGAAAGCAGTCAAGTCCTTCATTAGAGATTACATAAAATTCTCAATAAAAGTAACTATATTTAACAGTGTAGTTTTCTGTACCAAGCAAATCCTTATTGTAGTAGCATTTTTGACTTGAGTGGTTTTTAGACACATAGTTTTTAGTAATTCATCTACAGAACTTTGGCATATTTAATTTATTTAGAAAACTAACATTTGACATAAATTGTCATAGCTATAGTATGTCTTCTGTATCAAAATGACTTCATTCTGTTGTTCAGTGTTGGTTAGTTTTTCTGTTATGTTGATGCATTAAAGCAGATATTAAATTTTATCATTAATTCAGTGCCTGGTCTCTCATCAAATCCCCTTAATTACAAATTGACTCCAAGGATTAGACAGCATGGATTTTAATTTTAACTGAAACAAAAAAGGCATCTTGAAAAATCACTCTTGCCTAGTGACTCGTAGACACATTTTAAAAGATCCTATAATTTATTGCTTAGTATTTAAAGTTCAATACAATACAAAATATACCACCAACATTTTTATTATCTTATATTCATATTAAATATGTGTTTTAAAATATATTTCATAGTCTTGAAAAAACTCGAGGTTTTTTAACTAAATTGCAGCCTCAGGAGTTCTGATAACTTGTAACCCTTTCTTTAGAAAACGTTAACTTTGAATCTTGCACAACCATAATTGTATCTGAATGACATTTATATTTTCTTGTATTTCTGCTTCCTTAATAATTTCACAAAATCATACAGTGTGATTTTATATACCCCATAGAAGTCTTCCCAGTATATTCCAATATTCTATTTCCAGTACTGTATTATTTGCAGTTTATGACTATTTCATTAAATCTTCACTTCCTTTTGATACTTGCTATATTAAGTCCAGAATCATTTTTGTGCATTTTACTCTGAAGATATATGAACTTTTCTGTCCTTTCTAAAAGTGCCAGTTTTTAAAGTTAAATTTTTATACATAATTATTCATTTTAAATAGTAGAATGACTATTCGTTTTTACTAGAATAAGAGGATGATGAAATTAAGTCATGATCACTGATCAAAAAGTACATATGTCCCCTGTATTTTTGTTGCATTATATGGTGATCAGGTTTTAACTCTGAGTTGCCTCTTAAAAAATTCACTTATTCTTCTGAAAAGTTTCTGGAATCTAACTTGTGTTAGTAGTCACTTACGTTGACTTTTATCTAGATCCATAAGTTTTCAAGTAATCACTTTACTTTAGAAAGACCAAGAAATAATTACTAATAAACTCTAAGTATTCTCAGGTAAATCATTTGTTTTTTTAATAAATTCTGTTGTCAATTACCTTTACCTTTTGAGAGGTTGTAAAATATAAGTAATAATGTTCTTTCCAGTTAAGTGGATATTGTATATCTTATATTTTTGTAAATTGATTTTTAAATAGTATTCCATTGTGGGCTTTTGTGCTGTTGCTGTTAAACTGGATTTTTATATGCTGAAAGGTAGCATCCAAATGAGCTCAGCTCATCATGGAAGAAATAAATTGCCTAGAAACAGATTGTTTACGTAATATTAGATGGTAATATAAACCAACAAAAGCAGGAAATTAACTTCTAAGGCTGACACACTGCCCTTTCCTTGCTCCTTTGTGCTTGTAGGTATCATGTATGTGTTGTGATACCAAAGTACAGTGGAGTTAGTTCAGAACTGTCAAACATAATTCTAAATTTCTTTACTTTGTTGGTTTATGTCACAACTTCATATTATTATTTTGTCCCTTAATGCTGTATAATGTCCTTCACATGTGAGATGAAGCAATACATGCGTGAACTGGAACAAGATGGAAAAGTTTATTTGCTTTTCTCTCATTTACAGTTGATTGCCTCTGATTAGCCAATATCGTGCAGCTTTGATGTAGTTCTTTAAATTTTGAAAAAAGGTAATACAAGAAAAAATTATAACATATCTGAGGAAATTTTTGAAAAATGTATGTACTAATTAAAAACATTATTCACTCTTAATTTTTATTCCTGTTGATTACTTTTTATCATTTTCTTGTCATCTTGAAAGGCAAGTATCTCTCTTTACAAAATAACTTCGGGCAATGAGAAACTACTAGTGTTTTATTATGAATACTCAAATACACAAGTATGATTTCACAGAGCAGTTATAATATGAATTGCAGAAAGGAATTATATGTGGAATTCTGAGGGTAGGGCTAAACCTCTCAAAATATCCCCCAAGATTTACTTGGACTGATAGAGACTTGGCCATTCTTTTAACAGCACCTGTTTCTTGATGATTACAGTAAAATGTACATAATTCATTCACTTGGTTTTTATATTCAGTAGTTATGTAATAGCTCATCAACTGTTAATGAGTGTTATCTTTGCTTTGGGTGGCTCTTTTATAGTATTATGGGGGGACTTTTTATACTAATGATATTTCAGTATTAGAAAATTGGTTTGTTTTATGAATATGAGTTCCATCTCTGTAGCAGTTTGGAAATTATTTTGCTTTCTATTTTTCTCTGTAAACAATTTCTACCCCTATTTAGGTATTCATTAGCACAGTTTTCTAAAGGAGAATTACATATTTTCAAGCTTTAAATTTTTCTTAATCTAAATCTTTCCTTGCATTGTAACCAAAGGTACTTGACTGCTTTTTCTAAAAAGGATTCTTATTTATTTCTGATTTGTATGTTAAACCTTATAGAAGATCAGATACTTTCTGTAAAAATTATACAACAGAACAAGCTATCTAAGTGTGGTCAAACAAAAGATTTTGCTCTCAGAAACTAAAGTACTATAAAATATGGTGGTAGAGGGGGGTGTAAAGTTGGGGGTGGTAGTAATTCTTTAAGAAATTCTGCTTTTGTTTTATGCAAGTAGTGTTTAATTGGCTAGATTTAAAAGTAGTGAAAAAATGATCTATTTGCTAGAGGTTTGCAAAACAATACTTTAAGCTCTTACTTGTTTTGAGGTGTTGAAAGGTGAAACATTTGACATTTTCTTTTCGGGCATTGCTTTAAAAAACAGAGGGCGGGAAAGAGGCGTTGCCACATCAGAGTTAAGGGTGTTTGTGGTTGTCCGTGACAGCAGCTCTAGTTTTAAAACACCTGTGTTTACTTTCCAGCTTTTCAGAGTCTGCCTGAAAGTGGCCTAAGAATGGCACAGGGCTTCATGATGGCTGGGGTTCTTTATAATACAGAGAAAGAACTAAACTTTATACTTCAGTTTTCTGTTGCAATCATTTAATTAGTTTATACATTTTATCTCTTCATATACTTACATGTGTACATAAGATAATGCATTATTTACATAATCTATAGATTATAATATATAATTACTTTTATAGATATGTTTTGCTTTTTGTTCACTGATTGGAAAAAGGCTGGTGAGAAACTTCAGTATATTGTACAGATGTATTTTCATTCACAATATAAAGAAGTTACTGAAAAAAATGAAAATTCAATACCTTTTCAGAGAGAAATGAATGTGGTCTAACATGTATTACATTATTTTGTTAATTTATTATCTTTAGTGGTTTGGATATAGGTTGATGTTTCAACTTGCCTATCATTGCTTCGCTTGTCATTGTTTCCAATTTAGGGACATGTGCTTTTTAAATAATTATTTTGTACATTTTTTATTATTTTATAATATTCAAATGATACATATTATATAAACTTTATTATTCTCAAAATTGAGGTATTCTTACCTATGACAGTTTAGTTTAACAAAGTTTAGTTTTTACTGATTTATTTGTTTCAGTATTTTTTTGTTTTCAGACCTCTTAATTATACACTGAAGCCAGATGTCATATACTCAGTGATGCATTCCTGTAATATTCAAAGTCTTGATTATATAACAAGACATTTCCATGATAGTACAGTTAATGTCAAGCCTCCTTGGTGTATAAAAGAAATAATTCTATCTTTTGGTAAGAGATAGGTGCTCTTTATTTCTCCATATAACTAGTTTTTAACATTTTATGTATTTAAACCCTTTTGAGAAGCAAATGCCGGTTTTGAAGCTTTTCCCTTAAAAAACACACATGCACAGAAATTTGTTTATAGTTTCAAGGAGTTTATTACCCTCCCAACCCCATCCATGTGCCCCAGGATAAGAACCCTATTCTAGGTCTTATTTTCTTTAGATAGTTGTTAATTCTTTAGATAGTTGTATAGACAGTTGTTAACCTAGTATATCAGAGAATCACCAAGTCAAATAAAGTATTAAGTGCTTAGTACAAATCACCATGTTAGGAATTGAAAAACATAAAGCAGACATTGATTTTACCAGCTTTAAATATGAATAGTATTTTAACAATATACTTCAAATCCTATGATGGCTACACATTGTCAGTGTCCTAATCTCAGCACCTCAGGGAATTTGAAATAAAAATTATAATTACCTCATTTTTCTAGACAGAAGCAATTGACAATATACCTATTATATTATTGAAAGATAAAGGCAATTAATATTATTACATAAAAACTGCAAAAAAGATGATATTCTACTTCAAAAATGGAATCATTTTGGTGTAGGCATCCATCTAGGTGGATAATGCTCAGCTACAGACAGTATCCTAAAGGAATTATGTGTAATAATAATGTGTATCACCTGGAAGATAATGAAAACTTGAGGAAAATAACTGTTAATTAAGTTGTTAAAATATGAAAGAATTCAGAAGAAGACAATTTTAAATGTTTGAAACAGAGGAAAAGCAGCAGAATTAAGTGGCATAAGTTATATAACAACTAAAATATTTTAATAAGTATTTATAATAATACTTTATTGTATATGATTTAACTTGAATCAGAAAAACTATTTTGGTCAAATGAAACTGCTGAGATAAAGAACAATTTTATTTAAAATCTTCCATTTTTTTCTTTTCTGTGACTACTAATGAGGAAGTAAAAGGGAGAAAAGATTCTCTTAGTGCGGTGAGTACATTTGTTCCCAGTAACTGTCAGATTGCTTAACTTAACTCTTGAAACTTGATACAGGATTTCCATTGGGTGTATCAATTTTGTCCTGGTGGCAGCTCTTGTTAGATAGTAGTATATCTCTCCAACATAAGTTTCAGTGTAATTCATGTGTAGTCACTTTTTGTGTTCTATAAGATTTATAATTCTTTAATAAAAATTTAATGTGTGTATCTGTCTCAAGCACACTTTCAACTTCCTTAGTTGTAAGACCATAATTCTCTATACATACGCAGCATTTTCCTGAGTCTTGAGCTATCAGTCCTATGTTTGGAATGTATTTATTATAAAGCATTGGGTGTTTTAAAATTCATATTTCTCTAAAACTAATATTTTCCCATATAACTTTAAGGGGAAATGGGAAAACGTTAAGATCCAAAAAATATTCTAAAAATTAAATGAGACAAGATAAGATAATTGAAACAAGAGAGAAAGCCAAAGATATGGCTTGTAACTATGCAAATGTATGATAATGTAACTTGGAGAATTACATATTATTTCATGTCCAATTTTGAGTAAGTGTGAACAGAAAAAATACTAAATCAGTGATCAGGAAAATCTTTAAGTAACAACTCTGAAACAATGTAACACCTTAAGAAACTTTCTTGGACTCTCAGGATTAAAAATAAAACGCGTTAATCAGCATTATTGGAGAACCATGTTTTTTATTTAGAAGAAAGCTGAGTCATTAAGCACCTTAAGTCCTTTAATTCAACCAATACTGACTATCTTTCAAAAATATATTAATATATTTGCTTACCGTAGTAAACCTAATATAATTGTATCAGATACGGCTTGCTTGTTTCAAGGATCAGAAAATCACGCCCAAAATTTCTTTTAAAAAAAAGCGTATTTTTCACATAACCGAAAGATCAAGGATAAGGCTAACTTCCAGAGATTACTTTTTGTTCAGTTGTTAAGTGTAATTTTAGTCAACTTTATTGAGGTATCATTTAAATACAATAAATTGCATCCATCGTAGGGGTATACAGTTCAGTGAATTTTTTTTTAATATGGCCATTTCTTTTTTTTAATTAATTAATTTATTTATTTTTGGCTGTGTTGGGTCTTCGTTTCTGTGTGAGGGCTTTCTCTAGTTAGGGCGAGCGGGGGCCACTGTTCATCGCGGTATGCACGCCTCTCACTGTCGCGGCCTCTCTTGTTGCGGAGCACAGGCTCCAGACGCGCAGGCTCAGTAATTGTGGCTCATGGGCCCAGTTGCTCCACGGCATGCGGGATCTTCCCAGACCAGGGCTCAAACCTGTGTCCCTTGCATTGGCAGGCAGATTCTCAACCACTGAGCCACCAGGGAAGCCCCCAGTTAAATGAATTTTGGCAGATATGTGTCCATCATAATAAAGATACAGAGCATTTCAGTCATCCCAACCAAAAGATTGTTCTGCTTTCCAATCTATCCATCCCTCCACCCCTGGCCCCAGTAATCCCTGATCTGCTTTTTGTCACTATAAATTCATTTGCATTTTCTAGAAGGTTATATTAATAGAATCATATAATATGTACTCTTTTGTATCTGGCTTCTTTCAGCATGATGATTTTGAAATTCATCCATGTTGCATGTATCAGTAGTTCATTCCTTTTTTCAGCTTCAGGAAAATCTTGCTCTCTGAAGTTTTATTCCATCTCTGGATTTTGTTTGTTTTCCTCTGTATACTAACTTAATTTTCAGGTTATATGGAGCTAGAAACTTCAGCCTTTATGCTTCCCAGTTGAAGTCTAAAAGGACAAAGCAAATTATCAAAAATAGAAATCCTGGAATTGGGGCTAGCTAACTTGGCTTGGACTAATAGGGATCACGTGCTTATTTACTTATCTCTGAAATGATTATTGTGGCCAAAGGAATGAAATATACTGACTGCCTTAGGACAATCCAGGTCTATCCCTAAAGCTAGATTGTGAGTGGGGAAGGAGGGTGTGATGGTTAATTTTATGTGTCAGTTTGCCCAGGTATTTAGCTAAGCATTATTTCTGGATATGTCTCCAGATAAGATTAACATATGAATTGTTGAACTCAGTAAAGCAGATTGCCCTCCCCAATGTGGGCAAGCATGATCCAATCCATTGAGGGCCTGAATAGAACAAAAGGCAGAAGAAGGGAGAATTTGTTCCTTCTCTGCCTGTTGGAGCTCAGACATCAGTCTTCTCCTACACTTGGACTAGGATTTGCTTTATCAGCTACCATAGTTCTTAGGCCTTCAGACTCAGGCTGGGACTTACAACATTGACTCCCCTGTTCCTCAGGCCTTCAGACTCAGGCTGAACTACACCATAAGTTTTCCTGGATGTCCAACTTGCAGATGGCAGATCATGGGACTTCTTAGAACCCTATTGGTTCCGTTTTTCTGGAGAATCCTGACTAATACAGATGGGTTTCCAAAGGAAATTTGAAATATTATTTTGCCAGAAGAACTAAGAAAGAATGAAGCATAATAAAACAAACCAAAGACAGATTTCTACTTTAATAACATGACTAAAAATTTATGCAGGCATGTAGTAAAACTGCATTCAGTTTCTATTCCTTACCTTTTCAACTCTTAAAGAAAAGAAGATAAGCACAAATTTAACATATGCATATGTGTTTATACATTCATATATTTATGCATACTCATACATACATATTGTGGCTAATCACATGGTCTACATGGAATAGATCCGTGTTTTTTAAGTTGGATTCCTTGACAGTCTGGAAATCTAGGTCTTTATTCTTTTTTTCATCAATTTTTATGGTATATATTCCATGTTGTGTCTTCTGGCCCTTGATTTTTTATTCTTGAGAATCATTTATTCACAAAAATTCAGTGTGTTTTGAAATAAAAGGCTTTAGCTTCTGCTTCTGGGTGGGATCAAGTGGTTTACAACATTCCAGCACTCCTTTCAAGAACAACTGAGAAAAATAATTTATTTAAAGGGATCAGAGAGCTGTTGGGGGCAATGAGAACAAAATTGCCCCAGACAGTGGTAGCAAAAAATCTGAAAGGAGAACTGATTTCTTTAGTCACTTTTACCCTGTAGGCATTCACTGATTATCTGTACATAGAAATCTGAAAATTCCAGCCTTATATTCATGGAGGGTCACTGCTAGGACACAGAAAAACCAGCAGTTTTTTGGTGGTGATGTTGAGGGAAGGGGAATTCAAGTGCCTTCACTACATTTACTAGCGCCTTCAGGACATCTGAGGCTGTACAGGTTAGGAGATTAAAAACATAAACAGAAGATCTCTGAGAATCAGGATGGACTTCACTGCTGTTTTACGAGAACCAAAGGCTACAGACTGGCATTTACAACTGTACCATTCTTGTTTGAATTAATGTGATCACCTCCTACTCCATCTGCCTGGCATAAGTAAGGCTGAACCTCCAGAATAAATAATGTCTGAAATCTCTACCATTATTTTACAAGTAATTACAGGCATTCAGTTGAAAATTACTAGGCACAAAAAAAGATAAGACTACATGACCAAAACCAAGAGAAATGCACATTATATAAAACACCTCAAAGTTGATCCAGATATTAGATGGAGTTAGATGGACAAGGACTTAATAATAGCAATGCAATCCCTATCAAATTACCAATGGCATTTTTCACAGAATTAGAACAAAACATTTTACAACATGTATGGAAACACTAAAGCCCACAAATAGCCAAAGCAATCTTGAGAAAGAAAAATGGAACTGGAGGAATCCGACTCCCTGACCTCAGACTATACTACAAAGCTACAGTCATCAAAACAGTATGGTACTGGCACAAAAACAGAAATATAGATCAATGGAACAGATAGAAAGTCCAGTGATAAACCCATGTCCCTATGGTCACCTAATCTATGACAAAGGAGGCAAAAATATACAATGGAGAGTGCTCGCTTTGGCAGCACATATACTAAAATTGGAACGATACAGAGAAGATTAGCATGGACCCTGCGCAAGGATGACACACAAATTCATGAAACGTTCCATATTTTTTTGTGTTGTCCCACATATTTTGATTACTCACTTACATGTTTCAGGTGGGCCAGGAGATAGCAGTCAGACCTGGTATTGTTTCCAAAGATAGCGAAGGAAAACTCATGTGTAAACCAATCTTTTCCAAAATTGTATCACTTTTTGTGGAACACAATGATCTTCAGTATGCTGCTCCAGGGGGTCTTATTGGAGCTGGAACAAGAATTGACCCCACTTTGTGCTGGGCTGACAGAATGGTGGGGCAGGTGCTTGGTGCAGTTGGAGCTTTACCTGAGATCTTCACAGAATTGGAAATTTCCTATTTCCTACTTAGATGACTTCTTGGTGTATGCACAGAAGGAGACAAAAAAGCAGCAAAGGTGCAAAAGCTGTCTAAGAATGAAGTGCTTATGTTGAACATAGGGTCCCTTTCAGCAAGAGGAAGAATTAGTGCAATCAAGGCTGATTTGGGTAAAATAGTTCTCACTAATGCTGTGTGCACAGAAGTAGGAGAAAAAATAGCCCTTAGCTGAAGAGCTGAGAAACACTGGCATTTAATTGTTGGGGTCAGATAAGAAGAGGAGTAACATCAGGCCAACAGTAGATGATGACTGAAGATTATCAGTTAAATAAAACATTTGGATGAAGTTAGAATTTCTCTTAACAACCTAGAGGTATGATTTCAGAGCAATACTGGGGATACAGTTCATTACGTTAGTAGAAATGTAAGGTTGTTTTCATTTTCTTCTGATGAAAATTACCCTCTACTACTAAAGTAAATAATAGGGTCTATAATAAATGTCAGAATTGGCAGATTGATGGATTTAATCCACATTTTAGCAGTAATTGATCATTAACAGTGTTACATTTGTGCATCAATTCATGTTTGAAATGAAACTGCTGTTACAACCAGCCTTTGCTATAGCATACATACCACTGACCCTGTTTGAAAAAAAGTTTTTCTCTTATTAAAAAAAAAAAATATATATATATATATATATACACACACACATACACACACACAATGGAGAAAAAACAGTCTCTTCAACAACTGGGGCTGGGAAAACTGGACAGCTACATGTAAAAGAATGAAATTAGAACATTCTCTAACACCATACACAAATATAAACTCAAAATGGATTAAAGACCTAAGTGTAAGGCCGGATACTATAAAACTCTTAGAGGAAAACATAGAACGCTCTTTGACATAAATCACAGCAAAATCTTTTTCAGTCCGTCTCCCAGAGTAAAGGAAATAAAAACAAAAATAAACAAATGGAACCTAAGTAAACTTAAAACCTTTTGCACAGCAAAAGAAGCCATAAACAAAACGAAAAGAAAACCCTCAGAATGGGAGAAAATATTTGCAGATGAAGCAACTGACAAGGGATTAATCTCCAAAATGTACAAACAGCTCATGCAGCTCAGTATCAAAAAACAATCCAATCAAAAAAATGGGCAGAAGATCTAAATAGACAGTTCTCCAAAGAAGACATACAAGTGGCTAAAAAGCACATGAAAAGATGCTCAACATCACTAATTATTAGAGAAATGCAAATGAAAACTACAGTTAGGTATCACTTCACACCAGTCAGAATGGTCATCATCAAAAAAACCTATAAACAATAACTGCTGGAGAGGGTGTGGAGAAAAGGAACCCTTCTGCACTATTGGAGGGAATGTAAATTGGTGCAGCCACTCTGGAGAACAGTATGGAGTTTCCTTAAAAAACTAAAAATAGAGCTACCATATGATCCAGCAATCCTACTCCTGGGCATATATCTGGAGAAAACCATACTTTGAAAAGATACATGCACCCCAATGTTCATTGCAGCACTAGTTACAATAGCCAGGACATGGGAGCATCCTAAATGTCCATCAACAGAGGAATGGATAAAGAAGATGTGGTACATATATACAATGGAATATTACTCAACCATAAAAAAGAATGAAATAATGGCATGTGCAGCAACATGGGTGGGCCTTAGAGATTGTCATACTGAGTGAAGTTAAGTCAGACAGAGAAAGACAAATGTCATATGATATTGCTTATATGTGGAATCTAAAAAAGGTATAAATGAACTTATCTACAAAACAGAAATAGAGTTACAGGTGTAGAAAACAAACATATGGTTACCAGGGGATAAGGGGGGGAGGGATAAATTGGAAAAAGATATAATAGCTATGATTAAAATATTCAAAAATAGAGAAAATGAAAGAGAAAGCAGATAGATTAAGTATTTCACCAGAAAATTGGAACCTCTGTAAAAGGATCAATTGGAAATTCTAGAGCTGAAGAATGCAATATCTGAAATTGCAAGCTTATTAGATTGGTTTAGGTGCAGAAGACAAATTAGTAAACTAACAGATTGACAATAAATTTTTTAATTGAAGCACAGAGATACAAAGAAATTTGGGTGAGAAAAAAATGTATCTGAGAAGACAGGTGAAATTTAAATAGCCCAGTGTGTGTGTAATTGGAGTCAATGAAGGAGATGAGGAAAACAGTGGCACAGAAGCAATAGTTGAAGAGATAACCAAGATTTTTCCAAAACTGATGGAATACTTTCAAACCACAAATTCATGAAGTTCTAAGAATTTCCAGCAGGATAAATAAATGAAAACCACACATAGACACAACATAGTAAAAGTTATGAACTTCAGAGAGAAGGAGAAAAATCTTAAAAGCAGACTAAGGAAAATGGTTTGTTCAAAGAACAACAATAAGACTGACTGCTGCCTTCTCAATATAAATAATGGAAGCCAGAAGAGAGTAGAATGACATAATTAAAGCTCTGGAAAAAGTTGCCAATGTAGAATTCTATGCCCAGTTTAATATCCTTCAAAGTGAAAGGACAAAAACTTAGAGAATTCGTCACTTGCATGTCTGCATTGAAAGCAATAGTAAATGGAGTTCTTCAGGTAAATGGAAAACAATACCAAACATAAAAACAGAAATGTAGGAAGGAATGAAGAGCAACCAAAAGGATAAGTGTACTGAGAAATATTAAAATATTGACTTAATGTAGCCTATTCAACAACAACAACAATAATGTCTTCTGAGGTTTAAAATGTATTTATAACTAAAATGCGTGGCAAAAATAACCCTAATGCCAGGAGGCATGTAATGTACTCAAAATGTCTAAGCATCACTGATAAAAGTAACTGTTCATATTAGTTAAAATTCAGGAAAACAAGTTAGAAAAGTTAGAATCTCTAAGATAACCATGAAAAAGGATGTTAAACAATGAATGCTTAGGAACAACAATGAAATCAAAGCAGAAATTTAAAAATACCTTAAGACAAATGACAATGAAAACACAACCATACAAAATCTATGCGATGCAACAAAAGCAGTTCTTAGAGGAAAGTTCATGGCAATACAGGCCTTCCTTAAAAAACAAGAAAAATCTCAAATAAACAACCTAAGCTACCACTTAAAAGAATTAGAAAAAGAAGAACAAACAAAACCTAAAGTCAGCTGAAGGAAGGAAATAATAAAGATCAGAGAGGAAACAATGTATACTTAGGAACTACTAAAGGAGGTTGGTGGTATAATAGAATATATTGATTGATCCAAAAGATGATAAAGGAGAGAAAAGGAATGCAAAAAATGGATCAGATGGAAACCAAGATTAAAATTGTAAACATAATTGTAATAAGGGTAATGTGCTAAATGAAAAGGACAAATATTCTAATTAAAAAACAGAGATTGGGGCTTCCCTGGTGGCGCAGTGGTTGAGAATCTGCCTGCCAATGCAGGGGACACGGGTTCGAGCCCTGGTCTGGGAAGATCCCACATGCCGCGGAGGAACTGGGGCCGTGAGCCACAATTACTGAGCCTGCGCGTCTGGAGCCTGTGCTCCGCAACAAGAGAGGCCGCGATAGTGAGAGGCCCATGCACCACAATGAAGAGTGGCCCCCACTTGCCACAACTAGAGAAAGCCCTCACACAGAAACGAAGACCCAACACAGCCATAAATAAACTAATTAATTATTTTTTTAAAAAAACAGAGATTGTCAGACTATGTAATAAAACAAAACCCAGCTGTGTACTGCTTATAAGAAATACACCTTAAATTATAATGGTACAAAAAGCTGAAAGTCAAGAGTGACAAAAGAAACATTATGCAGGTGTTAAAATAAAGCTGAGGTATTTATATTCATAGCAAACAGTGGACTTTAAGAAGCATTATATTAGAAATAAAGGATATCTAACATTGATAAATATAAAGAAGATATAACAATTCTAAATCTATATACACCCAGTAGTAGTTTCAGAATATATAAGGTGAAAATTGATGGAACTGAAAGGAGAAATAGACAGATTTACAATCATGTGGTAGATTTTAACACATCTTTCTCAGTAATTGATAGAATAAACAAAATCAGAAAGGATATAGAAGATTTCAACAATGTAGTTAACCACCTAATACACACACACACACACACACACACACACACACACACACACACACAGTGGGGGCAGGGGGGAGTTAGAGAGAGAGAGAACTTTGCAACTCAAACAGACCATAGAGGGAAAGCGATATACTTAAAATGTATTTATTAGAAAAGCAAAAAGGCCGAAAGTGAATATTCTAAGATTCTACCTCAGGAAGCTAGAATAAGAACAGCTGAATGGCAATGAACCTGGCAGTCAAGAACTTATGGGAAGAGCATTTGGGGGTAGGAGAGTTGATAAAATAAACATTCTGAGGCAGGAATACACATGATATAGTGAGTAAATAGGAAGAAATTCAAAATGACTGGAACACAGTGAGTGAGGGGGGAATAGATATATAAAATTAGATCTGAAACTTAAGCTGGATCTCTTTTTTGCCGATGATCATGATCTTATACATAGAAAACCCTAAAGAGTCCACCAGAACACCATTAGAGCTAATAAGTCAACAGAGTAACAAAATTCTAACGATGAGCAATCTCAAAAGGAAATTATGAAAACAATTCCATTTATAATAGCATCAAAAAGAATAAAATACTGAGTATTTAACTTAACCAAGGAGAGGAAAGACTTGTACAATGAAAGCTACAAAAGAAAATTGATGAAAGACATTAAAGAAGACATATATAAATGGAAACACATCCCATATTCATGGATTAGAAAACTTAATATTGTTAAAGAATACTACCCTGTAAGGTAGATAGCTAGTGGGAAGCAGCCGTATGGCACAGGGATATCGGCTCGGTGCTTTGTGACCGCCTGGAGGGGTGGGATAGGGAGGGTGGAGGGAGGGAGACGCACGAGAGAAGAGATATGGGAACATATGTATATGTATAACTGATTCACTTTGTTATAAAGCAGAAACTAACACACCATTGTAAAGCAAGTATACCCCAATAAAGATGTTAAAAAAAAAAAAAGAATACTACCCAGAACAATCTACAGAGTCAATGAAAAATCCCTGTCAAAATCCCAATAACATTTGTTGCAGGAATAGAAAAACCCATCCTAAAATTCGTATGGAATCTCAAGGGACCCATATAGTCAAAACAATCTTGAAAAAGAAAGTACTCAAAATTCCTGATTTCAAAACTTACTACAGAGCTGTAGTAATCAAAACACTGTGTTACTGGCACAAAGACAGACATATAGACCAATAGAGTAGAATAAAAGAGCCCAGAAATAAACCACATATATATATATATATAATCAAATGAATTTGGACACCGGTGCCAAGACCATTCAGTGGGGAAAGGACAGTATTTTCAATAAATGATTATGGGAAAACTCAATATCCACACCCAAAAGAATGAAGTTGGACCCTTACCTAACACCACATATAAAAATTAAGTCAAAATGGACCAAAGACCTAAATATAACAGCTAAAATCATAAAATTTTTAGAAGAAAACATAGGGCAAAAGCTTCATGTCATTGAATTTGGCGGTAATTTCTTGGATATGAATCTAAAAAACATAGGTACCAAAGAAAAAATTGATAAGTTGGATTTCATTAAAATTGTATTTAATTGTTCATCAAAAGACAATACCAGCAGAGTAAAAAGTGCATAGAATAGGAGAAAATATTTGCAAATCATATATTGATGATTAATAAGGAATTAATATCCAGAATATATAGAGAACTTCTAAAACTCAACAGCAAAAAACCAAAACAACCCAATTAAAAAAAGGGCAAGGACTTGAATAACCATTTCTCCAAAGAAGGTATACAAATAACCAATAAGCACATGAAAAGATACTCAGCATCACTAATCATTAGGTAAATGCAAGTCAAAACGACAATGATACACTCCCTCACACTCATTAGGATGGCTACTATCAAAAAAAAAAAAAGACAAAATAAGCGTTGGTGAGGATGTGGAGAAATTGGAACCCTTGTGCACTGTTAGTGGGAATGTGAAATTGTTCAGTCGCTGTGGAAAACAGTATGGTATTCCTCAAAAAATCAAATAAAACTACCATATGATCAAGCAATTCCACTTCAGGGTATGTAGCCAGAATAATTGAAAGCAGGGTCTCAAGAGATATTTTTATACCCATGTTCATAGAAGCATTATTCAAAATAGGTAAAATGTGGAAGCAGCCCAAGTGTCCATGGATAAGCAAAATGTGGTGAATACATGCAATTGAATATTATTCACCCCTTAAAAGGAAGGAAATTCTGACACATGCTGCAACATGAATGAACCTTGAGGACATTATGGTAAATGAAATAAGCCAGTCACAAAAAGACAAATCCTTTATGATTCCACTTAGATGAGATACTTAGAGTAGTCAAAATCATAATGGAGTAGAATGGTTGCCAGGGGCTTGGGGGCGGAGGGAAATAGAGAGTTATTATTTAATGGGCATAGAGTTTCCGTTTTACATAATGTAAAAAATTATGGATATAGATGGTGGTGATGATTGCAGAACATTATGAATATGTTTAATACCACTGAACTGTACACTTAAAATAGTTAAGACAATAAATTTTGTTATGTGTATTTTACCACATTTGGTAACTTGGGGGAATAAAAGGTAAGCTGGAACTTTATTATGTTTTTAAAGTGACTTCTACATTGATAAGACTTTGGATTTTATGATAAGTGTGTATCAGTGGTATTTAATAGCAAATGAGAGACATAATTTAAGGTTTAAGAAGATCATGCTGGCTACTACTATGTGTAATAGTGTTTGTAAAGGGTATGAATAGAAGCAGGGAGAACCATTAGGATACTATTATATTAGCTTAGATGAGAGATGATAGTGGCTTAATTAGGGTGTTAAGAAGTAGAAAGAGTAGATGGGTTCAAGACAACGGCTGAAAGTACTTTTATGTTTGCATTCTGTGTTTGGATATCATAGTGACAGTGATTGTGTTCATTGGTGGGGGGTCCTTGGGGGAATAACTTAAAGGAAAGAGAAGATTCAAGGATCAGTGTTCTGATTTTAGGCTGGGCAAATGGTAGTATTGCAGTTGAGGTAGGAAGGATGAGAAGAGATAGGGTAGAACTCAAAGTTTTCGTTGGGCTATGTTAGTTTTCACTTTAGTCACTTTGAATATACCACGGTAGCAGTTAGGTACAGACATTTGGGGTTCTCAGAGAGGAAGCCAGGGTGGGGGATGTAAATTTTTAGAATCATCTATATACATGGTTAATAGACCATGGGTCTAGATTAGAGTATTAAGGGAAGAATACAGATAGAGAAGAGGAACAAGATGAAGCCCTGTGTCATTCTAACGTATTTGAGGTGAAGGAGAGGAGAGAAAAGGAAGAGCAAAGGAGAGTAGGAAGAAACACAGGAGAGTGGAGTAGCTAGGAAATCAAGGAAATTTTCAAGTCAGAGAGGGATATGGTCAACTCTTTCCATTGCTGTATAGTCCATCTAGTGAAATGAAGAAAAATACTTTTCGCTGGATTTGACTGTGCGGAGATTTATATGGTGACCTCAGTAGGAGCATTTTCAGTGGAGCGATGGGTATAAATGCTCTGGGGGAGTGAGCTGAAGAGAAAATGTGTAATGAGAAAGTAAAGATAATGTAAACAAGTATCAGTTTGCTGTATAACTGAACAGATGGAGTGGTAGTTAAAGGGAGACCTGTGTCAAAGGAGGATACATCTGAAATATAGAAAAAAAATGCAGTGTAGGAAGGATATGTATTCATACACGTAACCAGTTTGAATGTTGTTTTCACCTTAACTTTTCATATTTTGTTGGAAGCAAACTTCAGTTTGTGAGGTTGAATGAATGAATGAAAAGTGAGAAAGTAGAGATAATATCATGGGCTATTTTTCATCCTCTCACTTTAAAACATAAGGTACATATCCTTAGCTCTGCCCACAGTAAGCTTATGTCAGATCACCTAACAACCTATCAAAAATTCTTTCCAACTCTTTAGGCCTCAGAGGACTAAGGTCTCACCCCCATTTCTCGAGTAAAATAGAGCTGTGGATTACTAACCTCATTCACCTTTATTTCCCCTAGAGATGCATTGCCAAAAGAAAATAGTACAATCTCAATTTCTTCACCTTTTTCCTTTCTTTAACTGTTTATTATCTATAACAACTTAATAGTAAAAATCATTGGAAGTGGATTAAGATGCACCTGCCTCATGCCAAAATCTGCAGTAATGGTTGGACCTTGACTATAATTCTTTGTGATAAATTAAGGAGTTTGATGTTGGTTTTGTTCCATTAATTTGTGATTTAAGAAAGGACTTTTTAGGTATCCAGGATGTCCTAGTGCTTTGTCCAACATTATCGTTAGAAATACATTTAAAAATCTACATGAAGGGGACTTCCCTGGAGGTCCAGTGGTTAAGACTTCGGCTTCCAATGCAGGCGGTGCAGGTTTGATCCCTGGTCGGGGAGCTAATATCCCTCATGCCTGGGGCCAAAAAACCAAAAATATAAAACAGAAGCAATATTGTAACAAAGTCAATAAAGACTTAAAAAAATAAATAAAGCAGAAGCTGTACTGTAACAAATTCAATAAAGACTTTAAAAATGGTCCACATCAGGGCTTCCCTGGTGGCGCAGTGGTTGAGAGTCCGCCTGCCGATGCAGGGGACACGGGTTCGTGCTCCGGTCCGGGAGGATCCCACATGCTGCAGAGCGGCTGGACCCGTGAGCCGTGGCCGCTGGGCCTGCGCGTCCGGAGCCTGTGCTCCACAGCGGGAGAGGCCACAGCAGTGAGAGGCCCGTGTACCGCAAAAAAAAAAAGGTCCACATCAAAAACATCTTTAAAAAATATAATAAAATCTACATAAAAATATGTTTAGTTAATTATAGAATTTTGTGAATGTTTGGAAACTTGGAATCTTGGAATTTTTTACCTGAATATCTTGCATCAAATAGATCAAATACAATGTGATAAATCGATATTTTGTTCCCAGTTTCCAAAATTGCATGTAACGTAGTGAGGGAATGTTAATAAGTGTGTTGAAAAGCAGTCTTCCGCAGAAAATAAGTTTGCATACTTATTAAACAAGATTAAACAAATTTCTTTGTGGGATTTCTCAAAGTCTTTAATTTTCTAATGTTCTTTGTTCATTTCTAAAAGAGATTTAAAGTACAGCAGGGACACTTATATGACCAAGGGATCCTTTGTTCCCTTAGCACAAGTTAACATCGGTTGCGAGTTTCCTGTCACTCAGTTTGGGAAATTGTGGCATAAGCGAGGTTCAAATGTGGTCTGAATTATAGATCCATCACAAATTTGTCACCATTATGTTATTGCGGTGACATCAAAGTATATACAGTACAATTTCTTCATTCTTAATCCTAAACTGCTATAAAAAATAATTACCCAGTTGAGCCAATTGCTGTGATTGTGGCTTTATCTTCAAGCTTAATTTTGTCCTCAGTGCCCCTTAGCGATTCTTTTAGCATGATCTCTACAACAACCGTTTCTAACTTCCACTATTCTTTTAGAGGTCTTAATTCCAGTGTTCTTCCTCTTTCTCTCTGAGAAGATAAACTTGCATCTTACTTCACAGAGAAAATGGGTCTAGTAAGAATGATCTCTCAACCTCATCCTTATTTGCTTTCCTAATGTCTCAGAGGAGGTGACATCCCTCCTTCTATTCAGAGCTATTCCATCTGCTGTGCTCTCAATCCTGTATTCTCTTGTTATAACAGCTGTTTCTAAATGATAGTCTGTGGATCAGCTGTGGATCAAAATTACCTGTAGAGTTTTTAAAAACTACAGATTCTAAAGCCCTCCCTCAGAGGATCTGATTCAGTAGGTCTGTGATAGGCCCTGAAAATCTGTTTTTAAAAAGTTCTCCAGGTGATTCTCATATGTAACCGGTTGTGGGGACCACTGATGGATGGAATTTTGATCTATTAGCTATTTTTTTAGTACTTTTGGTGGGACAAATGTTTTTGATTTTTAAGAATTCCAGTTAATCAGTTATTTTGTCTATGGACTGTGTTTTTGGCATCATCCTAAGAACTCTTTGCCTAATCCTAGGTCATAAAGATATTCTCCTACATTTTCTTCTAGAAGTTGCATAGTTTTACATTTTACATTTAGACTTATCCATTTTGAGTTAACTTTTCTGTAACATGTGAGTTAACTTTTCTGTAACATGTGAGTTAACTTTTCTGTAACATGTAACATGTGACAGGTTGAAGTCTTTTTTTTTTTCTTGTTTTTTGCATATGGATGTTTAATTGTTCCAACACCACTTGTTAAAGGACTCAACTCTCTCTGTTGAATTGCTTTGCACCTTTATCAAAAAAACAAGTAACCATATTTGTGTGGCTTCACTTCCGGACTAGCCAATCTGTTCTGTTGATCTGTCTGTCTATCCCTTCACCAATACCAGGCTGTTTTGATTTCTGTGGCTTTATAGGAAGTCTTAAATAGTGTGATTACTCCAACTTTATTCTTCTTTTCAAAATTATTTTAGCTATTCTACTTTCCTTACCTTGTGTAAGTTTTTAAGTCAGCTTGTCTACATCTACAAGAAATCCTGCTGAGATTTTGCTAGGAATTGACCTATAGATCGATTCAAGTAGAATTGACATCTTTACTATTTTGAATATTACAGTCCATGAACACGATATGTGTCTCCATTTATGTCTTCTTGATTTCTTTAATAGCAGTTGTCATTTTGAGCATACACATCTTGTACAAGTTTTGTTAGATTTACACTTAAATATTTATTATCAATATTGTAAATAATATTGTTTTTAATTTTGTGTTTCCAGTTGTATATTGCAAGTATACAGAAATACAATTGATTTTGGTTTGTTTATCTTGTTTCCTGCAGCTTTGATGAACCCACTTATTAGTTCTAGGTTTTTGGGGTTTTGGGGTGTTTTTTAAGATTCCTTGGTATTTTCAACACAGGCAATCATTTATCTATAAATAGGGACTTTTTAATTTCTTCCTTTTACATGTGTATGTCTCTTCTTTCCTCTTTTTTCTTTATTGCACTGACTGGAACTCCCAGCAGTGTGTTGAATAAGAGTGGTGAGAGTGAACTTCATTGCCTTGTTCCCAATCTTGGGGAAAAGCATTCAGTCTTTCATCTTTAAGTATGTTGTTAGCTGTAATTTTCTGTAGCTACTCTTTATCACAACAAAGACATTCTGTAGAGTTTTTATCATGAATGGATGTTGAATTTTCTCAAAGGCTTTCTCAGCATCAGTTGAACACAGAAGTAGTTTGAACTCATGAATTCAAAATTGGATTCCAAATAAGTTACAGTTTGCTACAGAAATTGAGAAAGTCCTGTTTAACTTGTCTGCCTATAGTGGGTAGAATTGTGTCCTCCTAAAAAATCCTTAAGTTCTAATCCCTGGTACCTATTAATGTGACCTTATTTGGAAATCAAATCTTTGCAAATGTAATCAAGTTAAAATGAGATTATAGGGCTTCCCTGGTGGTGCAGTGGTTGAGAGTCCGCCTGCTAATGCAGGGAACACGGGTTCATGCCCCAGTCCGGGAAGATCCCACATGCCGCAGAGCGGCTAGGCCCGTGAGCCCTGACCGCTGAGCCTGCGCGTCCGGAGCCTGTGCTCCACAACGGGAGAGGCCACAACAGTGAGAGGCCCGCATACCGCAAAAAAAAAAAAAAAAAAATGGGGTTATACTGCATGAAGGTGGACCCTAATCTAATGACTGGTGTCCTTATAAGAGGAGAATTTGGACACAGACTCAGAAGACACTGGAAAGAAAACCATGTGATGACAGAGGCAGAGATTGGAGTAATGTGTACACAAGCCAAGGGATGCTAAGGATTGCTGGCCACCACCAGAAGCCAGGAAAAAGGCAGAAAACAGATTCTGTCTCATAGTGTCTGGAAAAAAGCAATCCTACTGACATCTTGATTTTGAACTTCTGGCCTCAGAACTGAGAGAATAATTCTTGTGGTTTTAACCCACCCAATCTCTGGTAATTTGTTCCAGTAGTCCTAGGAAACTAATATAATGCTGCTTCCTGGTGACTTTGAGTTCTAAAACGGTTTTATTCCAAAAAATGGTCTTCTTTGTTTGTTTTTCAGTCATATAAGTATTTTTCACAACCTACACATAACATCAAACAACTCAGGTGGTCCACTCTTCCTTCTTTAGGCTCCTTATAGCTTTTTCAGTGGTCATCAAACAGTTTTAGAGAAAAGCATATAAATATCCTCATTGTGTTTCCAAATCATAGAAGGGCATTCTTTTTGTCCTGTACTTTGAAAATATGATTTTATTACAGGCCAGCCTTTTAATATCTTTTCTATGGCCAGCAACAATGATAGCCATCATAGGCACATATCTAAGGAGGCTGTCTACCTCCATTTCTATAAAGTAAAAAATCTCATTAAATAATATTGCATGTTTTGGGAGAATCAAAAGTGAACAAAAACTTTCTTTATAAAAGCCTCAGTATCACGGGTAAACAGATCATACCCCTGTCTTAGAAATATTGCATACAAGGTGTGCGGGACATTTGGCAGGTAAGATCTTTTCATTTTCTTTGAGAAGAAGTTTATAGACTGAAAAGAAACTGCCGAAATTTGCATTTACACTGTCTGCCTAATATCCAGATAAATGAGAAAAGTCTAGTTTATATTTGGACAAGATATCAACAATCTTTTGTTTTATGTTTTCTATGGTTTAAAACCCTCATAGAAATCAAGAAGACAATTTGAAACTCCCTTTGTCAAATGAAAGTACCTAGTAAGTAGGGGGGATGATTTTTGTTGCTCTGACTTGGCACATCACTTGACATGGTATAGAAAGCGTGATTGCCATTAAGTGCTGACAAAGTCAGCACTACACTGTAAGGGGCCAGCACAACTCTTATCAAAATCCCTTTTTGTTTATCCGTTGTTGCAGCCTCTGAGCCAAAATAGGTAATTTTACTCGGTTTCATAGAACAGTCAAGGAAACAAAACAATAGTTTGTGTCTGTTTTGTGTAGTATGCCCAGGCTAATGCAGCCTGATGTAATTTACTATTATTGGTGTGATTTGGGGAGAAAAAAACCCACAAAAAACCCTTTTGATTGATTTAGAAACACTTGCCTGTCTCACCCCAGACTTGGGAGATTCAGTTTCCGTATGTTCTTTCACATCTCCCTCTCCAGCATGTCCAACCCCAAATTCTCTCTGCATATCTTACAGTATGTTCTGTTTTGATTGTTTATCTGCCTAATCTACCTGTGCATGTGTCCTCTCGTTTAGCCTTCATTTTTGGTGATGTCTGGGTCATGCCAGCATTGGGATTGTCATTCTCATTTTCATTATCTGAACTCTTAGAAAGCATGTTCATAATATTCACTGTGTTAAACATTAAACTAGCACTATCTTGATACGAAGCACAACAATTACTGCACAGAGGAAGTCAGAGATGAACTGTTAACATTGACAATGTACTTTTGTTGAACTTAAGTTGCATCACTAGGAGTGATGCAATGATGAATGATCCATGATTGTGAACCACAAATCATGGTTGCTAAATTAGTGGCCAGAGAAGAAAGCAGCAACTGCAGAAGAAAAGGCAGATAATTTTGCTGTGTCCGTCAGATACTAAAACCAGTATTGCTTTCAGCCCTATTTTTTGGACTACCATATGAGTTTGTACTCCCCCCTGCCAAACTTCGGCACCCATTGCCAAAGATCAGAACTTTTTACATCCCATGGAGGGGTTTCCCAAAATGATTGGTCAGCCTGTGGACAACTCTGATGTCAGAGAGTGGACTCGAAAGTGAAGCAAAGGAGGTTGTACTTGGTATGATAGAAATAAGGCAGTTTTGATGATTTTTCCCTGAGGAATGACAAAATGTATGACTTGATAATACCAGAGTTGGAGGAAAGTAATCTCACAGGTTTTAACAGAGTTAACTAGGGCAGGTATAGGAAGGTAGGAAAGACTGGCTTGGAGGCTGTTGGAGTATTTCATGAATGAAGTGCATAAGTTCAAATTACTGGGACTGGAGGTCATTGATAAGGATAGGACAAAGTTCAGTGAACCCTGCAGGATCAATACTAACTCCCTATGGAGTCAATATTATGATCCAGAAGGAGGACTATTTGCCATTTGTACAAAAGGAAAACAAATACAACTTTTAAAAGTTTGAATGAATGATAGGAAAAGAAGTGGTGGAATAAAAGTTGTTTTTGCCCTGAATACCAGAGCTCCAGTAGGCCCTCTTGTCTTGGAAAGAAGCTATCTCTGTCCAGTTAATGATCATGCCCTAAGAGAAACTTGCCAATCTGCCTAATGAAGAAACTACTTACTAAATCTTGCTCATCACCACTCCTCCAAATACACTGCTGTAGTTTTCAAATGTGCTGAGGGAACCCATATGGGCTGATATGAATAGGCTTGAGAGTCCACATGTAATTCAGAGAATTTGATTGCTGCATGGAGAAAGACCATATTCTACCACACAGTTGGCTCCAATTGAAGCTGTTTTAGTACAAGAAGAAAACTTAAAAATTAAAATAAAACTTCTTATGGAGGGTCAGATATTTTGAGGGAGTGATCAAAATAGACCAGCATTAAAAAAAAGATATCATAGGAGATTTGAACAACACAATGATCAGGGACAAAAATCTAGTGATCTGGAAGAACAAAGGGAGAAAACAAAGAATTGGAGTGAAATGCTAGACAAAGAAAACCTGGTGTGTGGAAAACAGGAGTAATTCTAGGAGTGAAAGGAGTAGATGTAAGGGAAACCATATTCAAAGAAATAATAGATGAAAATTCACTTGAACCAAAGAAAAACTCAAGTTATCAAAATGAAAGTGCATCGCAAGGACTGGGTAGAATAAATTTTTTATTCATATGTAAATTTATATACATATGTTAAATGTATAGATAGATCTGGCTAAGATATCTGTACTCTGTTTGTGAAGAGAAAATGTTTCCTTTCCAGCATAGGAATAATGGTTTGTAAAGGAAAGAGCATCATACTTGTATTAAATTTCTCACCTGCAAAACTGATAGTAGCACAGTGCAACTATATTAATAAATGTTACAGGAAATACTGCAATCTAAGAATCCCATATCCAAAATATCATTTATACAAGTGGGCGAAGCAAAGACTTTTGTTTTTTAACAAGTAAGTCTAAGAAAGTTCCTATTTATCCTTACTTGAAGAAGTATTATAGCCTAAAGAAAAGTAAAACAGATCTCAAAAGAAGGAAAGATAATGTATAAGAACCAGGGGTAGCCAATATGCCTTAAAATTTATAGATAAATTGAAGCAGTGATAAGATGATTTTAACTGTGATACGTGTTGAGAAAGGATTCTCAAAATATGTTACATACAACAGGAAAAATCCAAAATATGGCATGGACTACAGTTTTGTTTTTTGTTTTTTTTTTTTGCGATACGTGGGCCTCTCACTGTTGTGGCCTCTCCCGTTGCGGAGCACAGGCTCCGGACGCGCAGGCTTAGTGGCCATGGCTCACGGGCCTAGCCGCTCCGCGGCATGTGGGATCTTCCTGGACCGGGGCACGAACCCGTGTCCCCTGCATCGGCAGGTGGACTTTCAACCACTGCACCACCAGGAAAGCCCTGGACTACAGTTTTAAACTATGTCAAGTAAACTATAGGAGTGGTAAGTGAGGATAGAAGAGGTTTTAAAAAACCTTATTTTTACTTTTAAAGTTTTACCTTTATTTATGAGGTGTATCAATTATGAGGTGATGTAAAACTGGAATTAGTATGTGGAATATGAAATTCAGTAAAGCCAAATTGATTATTTCAGTTAAGAGGATAAAGTTTTCTATTCATGTGGATATACATGGTGGGTCAACCTAAATTAAATAAACCATATCTTTTTATGATACGATTTACATTTATAAAAATTTACTTTTTGAACAATAAGTAGACAAAGATATCTGTTATTTTTCAATATTTATATTCACTGAAAATATAATAAGATCGTATATACTACATGCTGGAAATACTAAAAGGAAAAGAAATTTGCCATCTATTGGGTAGATAAATGTACAAAAAATGCAAATGTAATTAGATGAATGCTATAATAGATATATACACAAGGTGAAGTGAAGCATAGGACAAAGAACAGTTTTTGTGGGGAGATTTGAAAGAATGCAGAGCACGTTAATGAGTGTGCCAGTGAGAAAGGTGGGAAAGGCATGCTGAACAGTGGAAATGTGGATGAGAAAATGCAGATGTGTATCCCAGGTTATTAAATCATACAGTAAAACTCTTAAATTGAAATGCATTGAAATTGGTGCGAAAATAAGATATCTGAAGCACCCCCTGTTGAAATTAGCTGTGAATACTTGAGTAGTGTTCTGAGTTATCCCTAGGTATTTTTAAATTTCAAAAAAAGCAGCATTTAGAGGAATTGTGTACAGCAATCAGATATTCACTACATATTGCCATTCTTTTTTTTTGTAGAAGAGAGCGGATATATATTTCCTGGCTTATTGTTAAACAGCAGTGAGTTTAGGAGTCGGTTTCACTTCTGCCTTCCCTGTATTTAGGTCACGTAGGATATAATGAGAGGACAGCCCTCTTGCTTCAGTAGTAGCTATGGCTGCCTTGGATGGTAACCACAACCTGTACCTTTCCACAGAGAAGAGAAAGCATGATCAGCTGCTGTGTCACGTGTGTACTTCTCCAGTATTCCTGCATAGTGCAGAGGGAAAGGAGGACTGCTCCAGTGTCAGGGTAGATGTTTGCTCTTAACAGAACTATGTGAGAAATTAGGTCTTGTCTTAGAACTGAGAAATCACAGAATAAATTCTACGGCCTAATAAAGATGTCCAGACATTAAAACCAACAGTTTGCTCCTCTATTTGCACATTTTGCTAGCTTCCATATATCAGGAGCTTCCTTATGAATTATATGGTTTTAAATATTACAAATTTTCATGGGAAATTGGTTTCATAGAAATGGACCATCTTTCTCTTTTTTTGTAATGTGCTTATCTCTCTTGTTTGTAATTATATAATTATATAAATATTGAAAGTCCTGTAATTACATGGAATGTGGCAAGCTTCTGATTTTTCATATTGGAAAGCCAGAGTGCCCAAGTGGCAACCTAAATAATATTTCTATAGAAAGTTTGTCTGTTCATTTTTTTTTTTTAATTACAGCCTCTTTTGGTGAAATGACTTATTTACATGTTTTTTAATGTTTCTGTCCCTCTTAATTGTCCTGATGCCTAACTGAGGGCGTTCAGAACTGATAATCAGTAGCTTTTGTATTTAACTCTGGAAGAACAAGCTGCTTATGATGACCCAACAGAGACATGAGGAAGGTTTGTGAAAGGGGTGTATTCATCCAGCTCTAATCCTTATTTTCAGAAAGACAGTGTCTTTAAGTGTTCTCTAATTAGTGAATAGATATGGTTGTAAATTCTTGTAGATACCTCTTTTGTAGGATAGAGATGGATGCCTGGCTTGTTTAAAATCTTTGTTTTACATTTCTTTTAAGTGAAATTTTAATATGAACATTTGACAATAGAAAATAGGAAAAGTAATTTTTATACATATAATTATTCCTATTTTATTAGTATGCTCCATTGTGATGTTTCTTTTTTGACATCATCATAATTGGAAACTTGAATATTGTATAAGAGGATGTCTACAAAATAAAAATAAGGTTTTATGTTTTGTTTTCCTGCTTGCTTGTTTGCTTTGCTGATCTCCTTGTGTACATAAAATAATGTTTACTTCTATGAAGTAAATTCTTTTTGGGTTTGGTAGAATTGCTTCTACCAGTCACTGAGGAAATGTAAACTAGGGAACAAGACACTGATATTTAGTCCTACCAAGAGGAAATATATTGCTTCAGTGAACTGAATATAAAACATGATCAGTGAAAACACCTGGAAATCAAAAAGAACAGAGTTTAGTTATGCTTCTCTTTTTCAAAGAACTTAATGCTTAGCTATTATTGTTAGTACTAGAGAAGTAAGTTGGCAGTGACATTTGAAATATGATAAATAAAAGCCTACCAAATGTCTGCTTCTACTCCCAGCACTTGTCTGATTTCCTTCTCCAGAAATTGCATAATGGAAACTACCATAGGGTTAATGAGAGTCAAATACACAACCCTACTTGTTGTAATAAATATATTCTCTATAACTGTGTAATGATAAAGCCATAGTTATTGAAACTACCAAAGTTATTGAAACAGTCAGATAGGAGCTTTTTGCCTTTATCACCTGTATTATTAATTGGAGATAATTACTGCAGAGCAGCTGGCTGTTGGTTTTAGGGGGCATCAATTGTTCTTCTCACCCAACTGTTGGCTAATAAGGATAGTCAACACATCTGTTTCAACAGCTGGTAATTAACAAAAGCCTAATTGCTGCAACTCTTTTAACATCCAATCTGTGAAAAAGAAGGGATGTAGAAGAATATTATTTACTTTGTGCTTTGCGCTCTCTGAAACCAGTTTCTCTTTTTTCTCTCTCCCTCCACTTTTTTTTCCTTACTTTGAACACCACTGCCTTTGTATGAAGCATTGAATGGCAAGAGAACACAATATGGTAATCCAGAGCTTAACTTTTTCAGATCTTTGTTGGTGTTTCTTATTGCAACATTTCTTTGCTAACTTGCAAGATAAAATGGATCAAAAGCATTTTGAGTAGTTCCATACAACAGTTAAAATCCGCAGCAGTGTGCCCTAGGCTGTGTTGCTGTTGTCTCCAGCATCCAAAAGGAAACAGGGAATTCTCTTTTTTTCAATGCTTTTCACATGCTTAAACACAACTCCCAAATAATTCCACGTTCATATACAGAATTTTCGTTTAAATTAATGTTTATATTGATTAACACAAATGAAGTCAGGTTTAGCAGTTTCTCTTCCTTTGTTTTGTCATCTCTTAAATACTTTAGTTGCTTTGTTTAATGCCTCTATGTCAACTTAAAGTATTCAAGAAAACTTTTAATTTGTATGTGAAATCTTGCTTCCTCTGTTTTTCTTTAAAATGTGTTTTGGTCTTTTTTAAAACTTTGTCTTTAATTCAGATAACTTCAGTTATTTCTTGTTGATTTTTAAGATGGCTAGGAAATTTACTGGCTTAGTGTTAGAAACCAGAGTAAAATGGTTTCACAAATGAGAGACTTATAAATTAACATTTCTTTTCTTTGAAATTTCTTAGTACTCTTATTTAATTATGAACTATTTCAGTAAAAATATCTTTCATATAACCTTGGTTATAAAGCTTTATATTTATGTTTTATATAATTGTAATTTTTGCTAGTTACATATTAATGTTTACCTATTTAAAAATTTCCATGTAGAATGTAACTTATTAAGATGTTGTTTTTCTTTGTATAAGAATATATTTTTCCAGTTATCATGGCTGATTTTTCAGTAACCTTTTCCATAGTCTTACATTTTCTTTATAGCCTATATATATAAAAACTTTTCAATGAATGAAATTTTTATTTTTATTAATTAGAGATTACATGATGATACTGATTTTCCTTTTAATACATTCATAAAATTTTAGATTAATGTTAAGGTTAATCTGATAGATGGTGATTATGGTACTCATTTAATATGAGTATTAGAAAATTCCTTAGCAAAAATGTTACTCAAGTTCTCTTGAATAAACTCGCTTCACTAACGTTTCAGTTGGCAGTATTTCTACGCAGGCAGTTCTTTAATTGTTGTTAGGTATGTTGAAAGGTATAGAAGAAATTCTACCCAAGTGCTTGCCATGGACTGAATTGCAGATTGCATAATTTCAAAATTTTTTGCTGGCAGGACAAGTTTAAGTTTAGTTCAGCAGGTGTTCAGGTGGTGAAGTATATTATAGATGTAGTGAAAAAACATACAAGATCCTGAACAAATAAATAAAATACTGCTGACTAAAATTCTAACTAAACAGAAGAGCACCGGACTGTAGAGAAACGTTTACAACTCCTGTAAAGGAGGGGAATATTGTCATTTTGGGAGATGTTTGCATCTTGAGTTTAAATAAGAATTTAATTTTCTCTGTGTGCTCATGTTCTTAGGTAGTACCAGAGAGAGCAAGCTTGGTGAAAGGAATGTATCATGCCATGAGAAAGGAGAATGGACTTTTGGGGGGAACTCACATTCCAGCTGATGCTTTAAGTGTTTTCTTGCATATAATTTTTTTTTCCAGAGGAAATAACCTCAAGAACAAGTGGTGTGATAGACAGAAAATCAATAATTTAATGGATATTCTCTGAAGACTATGAATACTGCATGATTAACCCGTTTTCTAGACATTAAAAGAAGCAAATCTCATTAAATGATGGATAGATTATTAGTGAAGCCAGTGAGATGGTCAGTGGTTTTGTACATATCGGTATAAATGACTTTCAGGGGTGTAGTCAAGAAGTCCTGGGAGCCAGACATCTAATGGGATCTAACTAGCAACAAATTTAAGATCAAGGTAGTATCTTCTGAGATAGAGTTCATTCAGTGGAAAAGATAGAGCCTCCACAGTCTGAATTAATGGACAAAGAAATGGTTCAAAATAAATGTTAAATTACTTATGGCTTAAAAATTGAATGATATCATACACTAAAAATAAAAATACAAAAATAAGACTTTAAAATAAATGACAGTGAGCAGAAAAGGAGCTACAAATTGGAATCAACTATGTTACCTTTAGAGTCATCACAATAGGATATAACAGCTTGTTAAAAGTTGGAGAAGAGGTTGGCAAAGTAGTTAATGTACAGACTCAGGATTGTTTATTTAATGGATAGTTAAGAGTTCTATACTCAAATTCTGGTTCTGACACTAACTTTTATTTATAACCTTAAAACCTGAGACGTTTAAGTAAATAATTTCCTAAGAAGTGGTTCTGCCACCACAAGGAATTTTTTTTCCTGAAGGATTCACGGTGTTAAAGGTAGTTAATGGGGAATGTTTCAATTTCTACTTTTCAACATTTTATCAATTAAATAATTACTTATATATACTTTTCCCCTTTAAAATAAGCAAGACTATGATAACTTCTAAGTATTTGTTAAATTAGAATATGTGGCAGTTATTGGAAATCAGACATCTAACAAGCTTATGATACAGTTTATCACTCAACTGAATCATGCTAGCTGCTGTAGTGATTCTGACCATTAAACTGTTCTAAATAGTTTTCATTATTATATTGTGTTTATTGTAGAACAAAGAGGCTATTGTTTAAAGACAGGAAGCAAAAGAAATACTAATCATGTCACACTAGTTAATACAGAGCTTAAAAGTTGTGATATTGAAAATATTGTTAGGGTGACTGTGTTCAAAATTTTACTTTATGTTTCATATATTTGGATTTTAGACTGGATAGCCACAAAGTGGGTTGTTCTCAGAGAAGGGCTTGCAAGTGGCAATCTGAAACCTTCTCTTGTATCTTTTCTATTTAAAAGCAATTCAGGAAGATTATTAAAATAATTAAATCCAGTTAGTGTATCAAATGTGAGAATTCCAAACATTAAATTATAAAAACAGTTTGGTCTACTTTTGATTGCATAATATGTGTTAAATTTCAATATAGGCTTTTCCTTCCTGAAGTGTGGCAAAAACATACTGTGGCGACCGTTGTGCTGCTGACCTGCCAAGTCCTAGACAAAATCTAATTCATGCATTGCTAGACTCACAAAAAATAGAGGAAAGCTTCCAAAGATTTTACTTCACCAAAAAATTGGGAGTTGAACCAGAAACATCCCCCACTGGTAAGCAAACCAGTGTACCCCAGCTACACCAGGGGCAAACATCTATAGAAGTACTTTGATCTTCACTTGGGATCCCAATCTGAGCCAGAAACTGCAGCATTAATCCAGACTTCTTGAACTTTATCTAGGAATTGTCCCCACTGGCTCCCTGATGAAACAGACACAAGTTCTCTTGAGAGAAAGGCATCGCCAATTTAGTCCAGCACAATTCCCATAAATTATTATCTGGAAAATGTGAATTCACAGCAAAGGTCAATCAAGCACATGAGAAAGAAAACCATTATAAATGGTAGTCAACAGACACAACAACCCCAAAAAGAGAACACACAAACACAATAAAGTCATCTGTAGAATATAGAATAGCTATGTACGAAATGCTTCAATGAATATTTAAATAAATAGATTGTGAATCTCAACTATGTGAATAAACCACAGTGTTTTCTAGGAAACACCAGGCAAATCTGAAAAAGAATCACATACAATTTTCAAAAAAAGAAAAAAACATGAAAATAACACATTTTCAGACAACTAAAAATTGAGTTAGTCATTTTCAGCTTTGTATTAAAGAAACTTTCTTTAAATAGAAGGAACATGATTCCATAAGGCAGGGGTCCCCAACCCCTGGGCCATGGACTGGTACCAGTCCACAGCCTGTTAGGAACCAGGCCGCACAGCAGGAGGTGAGCAGTGGGTGAGCAAGCGAAGCTTCATCTGCCGCGCCCCATCACTCGCATTACCGCTTGAACCATTCCCCCCACCCCCCAGTCCTTGGAAAAATTGTCTTCCACGAAACCAGTCCCTGGTGCCAAAAAGTTTGAGGATGGCTGCCATAAGGAACCTTCCAACCAGGAAGGAATGAAACACAAAAAAAGTGACAAGTATAGATGCACATTGACTCAAGAAAATAATATTAATAATGTCCTTTGGAGTTCAAACCTAAATAAGATGAATTATAATACATTTAAAGAACAGTAACAAATAAATTGGAAGGAAAGTAAATAGAGTTAAAGGATTTTAGGTCCTCCCATTGTCCAGGAGTATTAATATTAGATTTATGATAAGTCAACTTGAGTCTTGTAGTTTCTGGGATAACTGTTAAAAGAATGTGAAGGAAGTATTATGTTCAAATAAAGAAGAGGAAATGTGATAATAAAAGAACCCAAAATATAACAAGAAAAGGTAATTTTAAAACAAAAATGTAACAGAACTAGCAGGACAAATAGAAAGCACAAAATAAGAATGTATACTTAAGCCCAAATCTAGAGGTAATTACATTAAATATAAAATGATCAAATGTCCCAGTTAAAAGACAAAGATTTTTAGACTGAAAAAAATACAGGCAGACCTCATTTTATTGCACCTTGCTTTATTGCGCTTCACAGATACTGAGTTTTTTACAAATTGGAAGTTTGTGGCAACACTTTGTCAAGCAAGTCCATCAGCACCATTTTTCCAATAGCATTTGTTCACTGTGTGTCACATTTTAATAATTCTCACTATTTCAGACTTTTTCATTATATTTGTTATGGTTATCTGTGATCAGGGATCTCTGATGTTACTATTGCAAAAGGATTACAACTCACTGAAGGCTCAGATGATGGTTAGCATTTTTTAGCAATAAAGTATTTTCCAATTAAGGTATGCACATTTTTTTAGACATAATGCTATTGCACACTTAATAGACTACAGTATAGTATAAACATAACATTCATATGCACTGGGAAACCAGAAAATTCATGTCACTTTGTTTATTGCAATATTCACTTTATTGTGGTGGTCTGGAACCGAACTCGCAATATCTCTGAGGTCTGCCTTTATGCTGTTTACAGTAGTCACGTCTAAACCTAGGCATGTAAAGAAGATTGACGTTAACAGGATATAAAAAAGATACGCCATGCAAACACAAATAAAACGAATGCTGTTGAAACTCTATTAATATCAGGGAAAATAGAATTTAAAGCTGCAAGGTTTTTAAATTCATTTATTTTGCTTTATATACAATAGGTGAAATCATGGCTCACTGACAAGATGGTTTCCTGTCACAATGCAGTGTTACCATGCAAGCACATGGTTGCCATACAACCACTATTAACTCCTTTTTTTCCTTCCTATCATTATGTGCCCTGGCAAACCTGTTCTAGAACAGTGTGAATTTCGGGTATTTTGTTTCATCACCCCCAGAAACATGTTCATCTAGACAAATCAAACATTTCCTTTCTTCATTTCTCCATGTATCGTTAACCAAAAGCTTATAAAGACCAACAGATATTCAGCAGGCTCTATGTAAACCTGTAGTCTCTGGCACTCTAGATACATAGTCGGCAGACTATGGCCTCTGGACCGGCTGCCTGTTTTTATAAATAAAGTTTTTTTGGAATATAGCCATGCTTGTTCATTTACATATTGTCTATGGCTGCTTTCACTTTACAACAATAATTGAGTAGTTACAGCAGAATCTTTATGGCTCACAAGTCTAAAGTATTTACTATGATCATAGTCCTTAACAACCATGCTTTAGATGACCACATGGCTTGAACTTAACACTTTAAGCCCAATTACTTCTCACCTTACTGACCTGTTACTTGATACAATTCCTTACTGACATAAAGTTATTTCCGCAATAATTTCACATCAAAGTTTCAATCGTGTCTATTGTACAGCTTATATATTTGTTCACTTTGATATGGCTATACAGTATGGTAAGTTATCTCATTTTATCATTGTATAATCATCCTGAGACATGATGATTATCACCCCCATTTTATCAAAGAGAAAATTGAGGTTCAGTGGCTCTAACCTGTTCAGTTATTCATAGAATAATTCAAAGAACTAATTGCTGGAAGTCAAACCCAAGTTTGTTCTTAATCACTGTGCTGTGCTCTCTTTCTTGCATACTTCTCTCTACCCTCCTTTTCTCTGTTTCATGGTTTCTGCTCACTGCTCAGAGGCCATTGTCTGCCTATGAATGTTTTTATTTCTGCTTGCATTTCTTTGCTCTCTCACGTCAGATGATAGATCACTAGACAGTGCATATATGACTGCTTTTAAGTCTAGAACCTGATCATCCTTGGTCTGAGAGACATGACATGAGGACAAAACCTAACAACCTCTGAGGAATAACCTTTGAAGAGCAATACACTCTAGTAATATACTGTGGTGGACAATCCCAGTCTTCCTGTGAAGGGGAAATGTAATTGAAATCAGTAATTTGTATCTTTCTGATATAGTAGCTTCTAATTTCTTTAGATATCCTTTTGCAGTGTTTCTTTACTAGGTTCTTAACACGCTTCTGAGGTTCAAAAGTCAAATACTAGAATGGCTATAATCATATTGTTTGAGCAATTGTGTAATTAGACATATTGTTTGAAAACATCTAATAAGGTATCTTACAGATGTGTTTAATAATGTAGCACAGTCTATATACTTGTGGTTACTCTGTAAAACACTTCTATCAAAACAATTAACACACATGTTAATTGCATGTTAATAATAAGCAATATTTTCCAGATAGTTGTATTCTAGTTCCAACTTTCCTTCTAACCAGCTATGAAACCTTGAACAATTTCCAAATGTTTCCCTAAACGTGTTGTATTAGCAACAATTTGCTAACCTAAAAAGAGTAGGGGACTGTATTACCTCTGAGATCCTTTTCAGGTCTAACATTATTTGATTCTGTGATTTAATTTGTGCTGTATGTTTCTTTATTTAGCAGATATCACACATAAGATCAGATGCCTATGGACTTATATATACTACCAAATGTAAAATACATAGCTAGTGGGAAGCAGTTGCGTAGCACCGGGAGATCAGCTGGGTGCTTTGTGACCACTTAGAGGGGTGGGATAGGGAGGGGTGGGAGGGAGACGCAAGAGGGAGGAGATACGGGGATATATGTATATGTATAGCTGATTCATTTTGTTATAAAGCAGAAACTAACACACCATTGTAAAGCAATTATACTCCGATAAAGATGTTAAAAAAAAAAAAAAGATCAAATGCCTCTGTTCTCTGATAAAAACAGATTTCTGTTAATGGTCTTGCAGGTTCCAAAGGAAGGCTTAACTGTATCAGACTATTACTATTAAAAACACATTCAAGGGCTTCCCTGGTGGCGCAGTGGTTGAGAGTCCGCCTGCCGATGTAGGGGACACGGGTTCGTGCCCCGGTCGGGGAAGATCCCATATGCCGCGGAGCGGCTGGGCCCGTGAGCCATGGCTGCTGAGCCTGCGCGTCCGGAGCCTGTGCTCCGCAGCGGGAGAGGCCACAACAGTGAGAGGCCCGCGTACCGCAAAAAAAAAAAAAAAAAAAAAAACACATTCAAAAACAAACATAGCAAGATGTTAAAGTAAGATAAAAGTGGTTTCTCCACAATATCCATAACAAATAGTGTTCAGTGATGTGAATAGTGTAGTCTTTTCTTTGTCATTCCACATTACTAGGTAAAATTCTAAGGAAATGATCATTTCTAATCCAGTAGTAGTATGAATGGTTGTCCTATTTAGATGGCATTGCTAAAGATATAGTTTAGGAATAATGAGATACTTAATTATAAGGTTAACCTAACATTAGTTAACCAACATTTTTTTTCAGTCATTTAAGGTAAATAATTTCTGGAGAAGTGATAATATACAGCATAGTAACAATACTGAATCATATATTTGAAAGTTACTATGAGAGTAAATCTTAAAACTTTTCATCACAAGAAAAAAAATTTGTAATCATGTGAGGTGACGGATGTTATCTAAACTTATTGTAGTATTTATTTTGCAGTATGTATATACACCAAATCATTACGTTGTACACCTAAAATTAATACAATGTTGTATGTCAATTTTATCTTAATAAAACTGGAAATAAAAAAAGAGAAAAGGTACAACACACACACATACACACACACATCCCAGAATGCTGTATATTGAAGTATAAGGGAGAAATATGTATTTTGGACCAAATAAGCTTGAATATGTATTTGAGTTCTGTCAGTCACTAGCTCTGTTATATGTACAAGTTGCTTAGTGTTCATGAACCTCAGTTTTATCACCTGCAAAATAGGGATACTAGGAGCTGCCTCATAGATTGATTGTGAGGATAGACTATAGTAATGGATTTCAAGTACTTGGTACAATGTCCAACCCATAGAAGGCATTCAACAAATGGCATTGCTATTGTATTGATAGTTAACCACAAATGGTTTTTGTTTTGTTTTGTTTTTTATAAATTTATTTATTTATTTTTGGCTGCGTTGGGTCTTCGTTGCTGCACGCGGGCTTTCTCTAGTTGTGGCAAGCGGGGGCTTCTCATTGCGGTGGCTTCTTTATTGTGGAGCACAGGCTTTAGGCACATGGGCTTCAGTAGTTGTGGCACACGGCAGGCTCAGTAGTTGTGGCTCATGGGCTCTAGAGCGCAGGCCCAGTAGTTGTGGCGCGTGGGCTTAGTTGCTCCACGGCATGTGGGATCTTCCCGGACCAGGGCTTGAACCCATGTCCCCTGCATTGGCAGGCAGATTCTTAACCACTGCACCACCACGGAAGCCCTTGTTTTGTTTTTTATTGAAGTATAGTTGATTTGCAATGTTGTGTTAATTTCTGCTGTACAGCAAAATGATTCAGTTATACATATGTATATATACATTCTTTTTTATATTCTTTTCCATTATGATTTATCACAGGACTTTGAAAAAAGTTCCCTGTGCTATACAGTAAGACCTTGTTATTTATCCATTGTATATATAATAGTTTGCATCTGCTCACCCCAAACTCCCACTCCATCCCTCCGCCACCCACCTCCCCCTTGGCAACCACAAGTCTGTTCTCTTATGTCTGTGAGTCTGTTTCTGTTTCACAGATAAGTTCATTTGTGTTATATTTTAGATTCCACATGTAAATGATATCATATGGTATTTGTCTTTCTCTTCCTTCCTGAGTTACTTCACTTAGTATGATAAGCTCTAGTTCCATCCATGATGCTAAAATGGCATTATTTCATTCTTTTTTATGACTGAGTAGTGTTCCATTGTATATATGTATCTTCTTTACCCATTCATCTGTCAGTGGACATTTAGGTTGTTTCCATGTCTTGGCTATTGTGAATAGTGCTACTATGAACATAGGAGTGCATGTATCTTTTTGAATTATAGTTTTGTCTGGGTATATGCCCAGGAGTGTAATTACTGGATCATATGGCAACTCTATTTTTAGTTTTTAGAGGAACTTCGTATTGTTGTCCGTCGTGGCTGTACCAACGTACATTCCCACCAACAGTCTAGGAGGATTCCCTTTTTTCCACACCCTCTCCAGCATTTGTTATTTGTAGACTTTTTAATGATGGCCATTCTGACTGTTGTGAGGTGGTATCTCATTGTAGTTTTGATTTGCATTTCCCTAATAATTAGCGATGTTGAGCATCTTTTCATGTGCCTGTTGGCCATCTGTATGTCTTCTTTGGAGAAATGCATATTTAGTTTTTCTGCCCATTTTTCGACTGGATTGTTCTTTTTTGTTCCTGAGTTGTGTGAACTGTTTGTATATTTTGGAAATTAATCCCTTGTCGGTTGCATCATTTGCAAATATTTTCTCCCATTCCGTAGGTTGTCTTTTCATTTTGTTTATGGTTCCCCTTGCTGAAGCACAGATGTTTTTAAGTTTTATCAATTTAGGCAGTTTCTGTATGTCTTCTTTGGAGAAATGCATATTTAGTTTTTCTGCCCATTTTTCGACTGGATTGTTTGTTCTTTTTTGTTCCTGAGTTGTATGAACTGTTTGTATATTTTGGAAATTAATCCCTTGTCGGTTGCATCATTTGCAAATATTTTCTCCCATTCCATAGGTTGTCTTTTCATTTTGTTTATGGTTCCCCTTGCGGAAGCACAGATGTTTTTAAGTTTTATCAATTTAGGCAGCACATTTGGCAGTTTCTTTATAATGTATATAACTTAATAGAGTATATAACTTTTAAAGTATATAAGCACACACACTTATCATGGGACCCAGCAATTCCAGTCCTTGGTGTTTATGTAAGTAAGAGAAATGAAAGCCTATTTCCACAAAATGATCAATATGCAGATGTTTATAGCAGCTTTATTAAAACTGCCAAAAGGTGGAAACAATCCAAATATTCATCAACTGGTGAATGAATATGCACATTGTTGTACATCCATGCAATGGAATATTGCTCAGTGATATAAAGGAATGAACTACGGATACATGTAATAATATGAATGAATGTTAAAAGCATTAAGTAAAAGAAGCCAAACTCAAAAGGCTGCCTACTATATGATATTTATATGGCGTTCTAGAAAACAGAAACCTATAGGGGTGAAAATCACATCAGTGGTTGCCAGGGGCTGCATGTAAAGGAAGGACATTGACTGCAGTGTTGCATGAAGGAACACTTTGGGGTAGTGAAAATATTCTGTATCTTGACTGTGATTGTTATTATATGACTCTATACATTTTTCAAAATTTACACAACTGTACATCAAAAATGGGTGAATTTTTACTTTGTCTAAATTATAACTCAATAAGCCTGCCTAAAAAAATTCATCCATGTGTATACTTACATATGTGATGCATGTTTTGCTTCAATAAAATTTTTGCCTAAAAATTCAAGTTTAAAAAGTGCTGTACTTCTGTGAAATGTTTATCGTACAGTTGTCCATACAGTCGTCCCTCGTTATCCGGAGGGCATTGGTTCTAGGACCCCACAGATACCAAAATCTGCAGATGTTTAGGTCCCTTAGTCAGCCATCAAGTAACTGTGGATGTGGAACCCACAGATACAGAGGGCTAATGGTATATAGAAATTCTGACTCACTGTAGGCTTTGCTCAAAAATATGTTTTTAAGTATGTTTATCCAAAATTTCAAGGTAGAATATAAATATAAAGATTCCAAATAGTAAATAAAAAGGGGAATATAGATATTTTAATCCAGTATAAGTAGAGGGAAAAAGGAACAAAGGAATAAGATGCCAAATATGAAAAACATGTAAAAATAAGTCCAAATATATCTGTAATCCCAATGTACTGCACACGTTCACAACGTGTGAAGGTAACTATAATCAGAATAGATACACGTATTAATACAAATAAGAGTCAAAAGCATAATACTGTCCAAAAAAGCAATTGTCTGCGAATGTGTACAGTATCATTTATATAAAGTTTAGAAACGTGTAAACAATCAGATATATTATCTGTAAGTATATAACTACATAGTAAACGTATAAAATATTCTTGAAAATGATGAACCCAAAATCATGGAAGTGTTTCACTTTGGGGGTTGGAGGGAAGGAAGGGAATGTAGCTAGTGAGTGCAACACATGGGTTGGGGTGGAGGATTTCTTTTTTAATAGGAAGCAAAATAACAAAAATTCTTTTAAATTTAAAACAAGGTTTTTAACAGTGTGTAAAGAGTACCATCAATATTGTAAGTAGATGTATTTAGTTGCAAATATACATATATGCTTGTGTGTGTATAGGCTATTTCTGGAAGGATATACAACAAACAGGTAACTGGAAATTTCAGAAGGAGATTTGTAGTACTGAAGATTGGGGGTGGGAGATTTACAAGTAATTACCAGAAATATGGGAAATATGATGACAGAGAAACAGGAAAAGTATGTTGTTTGCTAATTTTTTGTTTTTGAGATGAAATATATTTTTGACTTGTAATGTGATAGAATTATATGATATTAATAATGGAAGTAGGAAATGCAGTAGACGTAAGTAGCACATTTAAGTTAGTTAAATTTTCTTACATTGCATATACCATAAATCCAACTCAAACTAGCCTAGGCCAAAAAAAAAAAAAAAAGATTTATGTACCCAGGAAGTCCAAGAAATGGATCTAGATCTGTCTGGTATACCAGGATCCAGGATACAAATGAACTCAAGATTCAGTTTTCTTCTGGGCCTAGCAAGATGTACTACTCTGTTTGAACGATCTAGATCAGATATACCTGAGATAGTGGGGAAGGAAGTTCATCCTAGCCACCAAGACTGAGCAGGATCACTGTGGCAAAGTTGACCAGGTAAGCGTATATCTGATAAAGTAGCGGAAGGAGCTTGTAATGCCAGAAAGTTTATAATAACTTTGAACATAGTCACCAGGGCCTAGATATAAGATTAGGCATTTGGAATTAATAAATTAAGTGGATTGCTATGAAGCAACACCAAATCTTCGTAGCCAACTAAATACAGGAAGAGAAGTGAAATATTCATTATTACCAAAACATGGGAATTTACGGTTCTCATGATCTCATTTTCATTGCAGAAATTTCTTAGGCAGAATCTTTGTTATGACCTTTTCCTGCTAGAACAGTGTTGGTTTTGTTTCTTGGTTTGGGTTTTTGGGGGATTTTAGGTTTGCTTTTTGCAGAAGTACCAGGTACAAAATCTTCAAAATAATCATCTAAGGTATTTAACATTGTCACATATTTATTTAGCAAATTCTCAATTACCTGTCAAATATTTGATATTTCTTAAATTACATGCAACAGGGTGTCTGATGTTTTGTAAGTTGAATGTGATATATCCTTTTTTGGGCAGTTCTTTTTGATTTGTTATTAGTCACATTGGGCATCTGGTCTTCCAAGTTACCATTTCAATCACATATTATAGTATACTGAAAACTGGCAAAGCTGTTAATTATTGGCATCAAGAACCAGCTTTACATGCTTTTTTAATAATTTTTGAGAATGTTTCATCTATAATTCTGGAATGTGACATGTTGAAGCAAACATACAAACATCTTAAATTTAATTAAAAAGTAACTCTTTGTTAGAATTTGCTAGCCCAGATAGAGAACTAATTAATTAATTTAGTGCCTAATTTTATATACAAAGATCTAAACTGCTGCATGCTTTTATAATTCTGCATTATTAACATAGAAAAGTGGCATTGTCTAATGTTCATTTATATTACACTCATTAATTTTCCTATGATCAGATTTCACAATTTGTCTTGTGACTTCGTTCTTATGCAAGAAAATAATTTCAGTGAAGTCATATGATTTCAGCAAAATTAGTGAATTTCTGCCCCCAACTTTTGATTACTTTTTAATTATGACAATTAGTGTAGTTTGTGAGGTATGTGATACCAGTTTGCTTTGTGTTATCTATCAAACACCATTTAAAGTGAAAGATAGCCTTTTCATGGAAATTAAACTTTGAATAAACAAAACTGAAATCTGACTTACCAGTACCATATTTTAAAAGTTGGGTTGATAACTCTTTTTGACTATGCCTGAAATTCAGTGGGAATGATGGTTGGAAGGTAGCAATTCTTTTAAAATTACTAGTTTGAACCCTACTGAAAAACTGATTAAGACTCTTTAAAATTGGAATATTATAGGCAGAGATGAACAATAACATCCCTTGAATAAAATATTTCTAACATTCAAGATTGCTGCCATTCTCCCTTTAGAGATTTTTTTTTTTTCTGCAGAAAAGGAATTGAAGAGGTTAAATCATATCTGTAAGAATCAGGTTGTAGTCTTGTGTATTTTTTTTCATGTTAAATATCAAAGATGGCTTAACATATTTAGAATTTTCTGAGTTTCTATTAATAAAGTTAAAAGAAAATCTAGCAATCAGGCAGTGGAGCCACATAAAATTTATATGTGAAACACCCACTGCGCTTATCTCTAGATAATGCTCTGAACCCACGTTCCACTTTCTGAATTCCGTGTATAAAGTTAAACATTGCAGAAAGGCATATATCTGATGATACAGATGAATAAGGTTGAAGTTTAGTAATGAGCAAAGTTGGTAAATTTAATATGTTCATGTCTTTAGTATTTCTGTTATTAATATAATTGGATTATTTTGTGGGAAATTATGAACCACTACTAAAAATATGATAGGTTTTAAACTCCCAGAAATTAAAGACTTCTATTCATACTATAGCACTGTATTTTAATGTACCAAACTAATATTAAGTTTCTTAAAATATTAATTGCAGGCAAAGTTGTTAGCTATGCAACAAGCCAGAGAAACTGCAGTTCAACAATACAAAAAACTGGAAGAAGAAATCCAGACACTTCGAGTTTACTACAGGTAAAATTCTTTTTATCCTAGGCATAAATAAATGTTAGTTTGGGAAATGTTTCTACCTAATTTTATAGTGGTGAATGAGGAAATACCTCAATGAAATTAAACATCATTCACTTAAGACATTTTTGTAGTTTCAAAATGATTCAGGCCTAAAATATTAATTATTGTACCTTTTTTCCTTCCTGTATTTGGTAAAGTATAAGTTTAGACTCCCATTATAAAATGGGAATTATAAAATTTACATAACTCTTAGCTAGTTGTCTAAATGGAAGCTGCTTAGCTCTTGAGCAATTTGCTCATCTAAATGGCACCTCTAAAGTGATGGCATACATTTTTTAAATAGTACATGAAAAGCAGTTAATAATAGCCTTTCACCTATCATAGTATGAGAAGTTTCTAAAGGAAGGCCACTAAAGGATTTTTAAGACTTATTTAATTTATGCTCCAAGAATAGTTGTGAAATTAATTCAGTAGGTCACACTGGCATTTTTTAATGAAAAGAAATAGAATAGAAAATGTCAGAGTGCAGAAAGGGTAAATATTGTTTTGTGATATTTTTGTTTCAGTTTTGTGTTGTGTGAGAGAGAAATAAGATTGTGTCTTGGGCTATATTTAAAATATATATTCTCACAGTGGATCATAGTTTAAAAAAAAAAAAAGGTTTGAAAAGTGATGTACAATGCCCTGCATATTTTTTAATACTCACAAAGATTTTAAAAACCTCATCTGAAATGTAAGAATTCACTAACTGGGGCTGTAGGTTATTGAAAGATTTTTTTAAAATTTAGTCCCCATCTTAAAATATAAGTGCATAAAATGTAATTAAATCAAAATCAGTTTTACTGAAGTAAAATACATGTGCCATTATTAATACATTATTAATATATTAATAATTAAATAACTAGATCTAACAGCAAGTCTATTAAAAAACTGTGATTTCAAAGTAGTAATGACTGTAAATGGTATTTTGAGGATAACTGCAAACACTGAAATGTGACATGAAAATACCAGTGGTTTCTATGGCGTAAACTCTCAAGAGCCACTAATAATACTAGTATAGTTTGTTGCCTGTGTTCATCATTGTAGGAAATACTGTATTTACATGAGAGTGAAAAATAAAGATGAAAATTTTTTCCCATCCTCATGTGAAGAACCCATGTTTTGGAGAAATATTATTGACATATACAGTAATTGGTTATTGTTACGGGTTGAATTGTGTCCTTCAAAAAAATATATTGAAGTCTTAACCCCTAGTACCTCAGAATGTGATCTTATTTGGAAATAGGGTCTTTACAGAGCTAATCAAGTTAAAATGAGGTCATTAGCATGGGCTTTAACCCAGCATGACTGAAGTTTTTATAGAAAGTAGATATTTGGACACAGAGCCACAAGCATAGAGGGAAGACTATATGAAGACCCAGGGCAAAGACAGCCTTGTGGCTAGAGTGATGCATCTACAAGCACATGAATACCAAGGATTGTCAGCAAACACCAAAAGCTAGAAGAGGCATGGAAGGATTCTCCCTTACAGCTGTCAAAGAGGACACAACCCAGCAGAAACCTTTATTTTGGACTTGTAGCCTCCAGAACTGTGAGAAAATAAATTTCTGTTGTTTTTGTTTTCTTTTTTCTTTTTTTTTTTTTTTTTGCGGTACGCGGGCCTCTCACTGCTGTGGCCTCTCCCGTTGTGGAGCACAGGCTCCGGACGCACAGGCTCAGCAGCCATGGCTCACGGGCCCAGCCACTCCGCGGCACGTGGGATCTTCCCGGACCGGGGCACGACCCCGTGTCCCCTGCATCGGCAGGTGGACTCTCAACCACTGCGCCACCAGGGAAGCCCAACTTCTGTTGTTTTAAGCCCCCTAGTTTGGGTACTTTGTCACAGCAGCCCTGGGAAACTAATACGGTTATCAAATACCAAGGATGTTTGTTGGATGACTACCTGTGGGGAATCATTTGCTTGCAGTTAGAATCAGTAGGCACGTAGGCAAGCAGAACCCTGATAGCAGTTGAAGACGTCCCGTCCTTTTTTTTTTTTTAAAGAGGGTAAATGTAACAGTCTTTCATCTGTATTTTACACCAGTGAATTCTCAACTGTAACTGCATTAGAATCACTTGAGGAGCCTCTAAAAATCCTGATCCCCATCGCATCCCAGGCCAATTACTTCAGAATCTCTTGGGATAAGACAGCTATCAGTGTGTTTCAAGCTCCTTAGAAATTCCCATGTGCAGCCAAGTTTGAAGGCTGCCATTTTACACTCACACTTCCGTTAGCTGCATTAAATTAGGGTTGCTTCTTGGTAGAATAATAGAAGCATTTATTAAACTCTTTATTAAGACTTATGAATAATGTGTGATTTGTGCCCAGACCTTGGATATTGCAGTATGGTATGTAGTAGTTTCACCCCATTGATAGGGAGAGTTTTTATGGAAAACTCTCCTGCCATCCTTGTGAGATAGGACAGCAGGTGCTCTGTTGTTAAAGTGACAGCGTCTGAGAATGCTGAGAGCAATGTGATAACCTTGCAAAAATTGACATTACTTACTGAAAAACAAACCTTGATACTCGTTCTTGATACTCCTTCTCTTTGCTGAATTGCAGAAGATTATTGAAAGATTTTTGAAAATTATGAAGCTTAAACAGTTATCTTTCAAAGACTTTTTTTAATCTACATGAATCTAACAGAGCTAAATAACTGCTTCTAAATAAAGAGTTAACAGTTATTGGCTCAAAGATAAGCTTCAGAAGGACCCCTCTCACTGCTACTTTTTTTTTTTTTAATCTGCTAATGATGTCGTTAAGCTACAGGGATTTGCAGTTGACAGCCCTCCCTTGCGTGACCTTATATAAATGAACCTCTCCAAGACCATTTTTTTTTTGTAAAATGAGAATTATAGTACGTATCTTACAGAGTTATTTTAAGTATGTACAGTATTTGGCTTGTTGTTAGTGCTCAACTAATGTTAAGAGAAACTTATTTTTACAACAAGAAGTCAGTGAGGTAAGAGTAGAATCAAAAACTGTGATATCACTGAAGCCAAGAATGGAGGTTTTTTTTTAAAAAGTCAGATGTTTCTGAATGGTTAAGTAAGATGAGGGCAAAAAGTATCCATTTTGTTTGAAATTAGGTGGTCATTAGTGACCTCTACAAGAGTAGTTTTAATAGAGTATTAAGTATAGAAGCCAGTTTTTTGTAAGTTCACGAGTGATTTGAGGGAAAGAAGCATAGAAATTTGGACTATAAAGTGATCCTTGAATAAACTTGAATAAGAAAGATGTTAATGATAGTTGAGAAGAAAGGAATGTGGGTTAAGGATTTTGATTTTTGATTTTGAAAAATGGCAGACACTTGAGCATGTTCATGGCACATAGGAAGGAGCCAACAGAGAGAACAGAATTCCCCCAAATTTAGAAAGAGATGGAACTGAGAATCTGCAGAAGGGTTTGCCTTGAACAGGAAGATGGTCACCTTGTGCTTATAGACAGGAGCGAAGGAGATAAGAATAGCTGTGAATGTTAATAAATTTAAGCTCACAATTAATAGTTCCTTTTTTTTAAGGTATAGAGAACATACTGTGAGGATATACAGAAATTTATTTTAAATGGAACAGGAGTAAGAACCCTGGGATGTAGAATCCTAGGAAGGAAGAGGCAATTACCCAAAACAACAAAGCTTAAGTTTCCTGGAATCTCAGATTCTGCTTTAAGTGAAAGTAAACAATATTTCTTAACACACCTGAATAGATGGTGATTACAAATCCATACGTGAAACACAACAAATTCATAGAGATATTGCCATTTTTTCTTCAAAGTTTCCTCTGTTATAGAGGACAAGGGAAAAGTTCCATATTTATTGTGATGAAAACCAAGACTAATTCTGTAATTTTCATGTGTGTTTGCATGTTTGTATGTATGTCATCATAGATAATGGATTTTTTAAATAAAGTTTAAGAAAAATACACTTTCAGTTATGCAAATCAGTTTTACATGCAAATATATATACATACATGTATTTTGTCATGTCAAAGAAAGTTATTCATCAATGATTAAGAAAAAATACACTGAGAAAAATCTAGGAATAGGACAGTAAGCTAGAGCCAGGCGTAAGTCAGCTTGCATGTATACCATGAAACAGAGAAAGAATAAGCCTCGAGAATAGGTCTGGCTCTCAGACTTTCCAGCAGCCAAAGCAGAAGAGGATGTGTGATCAGTTATTAGTGTTAGGAGCAGATTAAAATATGCTGATGACATTTTTTCTACCTTGCCTTTACTTCTACCAATTAGTGATACTGACCTTATTCTTTTTAAATTTTTTTCCAAAAATCATTTTCTTTTGCTGGGTTATGCTAAGAGCTACTGTTATTATAAGCATTCCGTTTCCCTGAATGGAAATAAGGAATATGGAAGTGTATATTGATATTACGAGGTTTCTCTATTCTGTTTGTTTCCTTTGAGTTTTAGAAGACTTTGAATACTAAGAAAAGGAAATGTTGGCCTTTTGTGTCCTTTGGCACACTTAGAGACAGAGGCAAGTGAGGTGAATGGGTAGGGATACTGAACTTACCATTATAACTGATGGCTGTTTCACATTAAAGCAGAAAGGATAGCAGGAGAAGAATAACAATGTGAAGCTTTAAAATAAATTTTACATATTACTAAAGTGCTATTAGTACAGTCTTAGTACCTCCTTTGTGCCGAATGCCGAGTTCATGTGCAACAGCTTCATTAGTCTAAACAGTTTCATCAGGGAAGAATCTTAAACTTTTAAGAGTTAGATTTGTATTTAGTAATGATCTTTTCCTGTTCTTTAAACCTGTAGTGCTGCATTCCTAAGCTCAGGAGGCATAATAATAACAAACTCTTTTCTAATCGAGAGAAAGCCTAAGTTTCAGTGTTTGCTGGTTTTATAGTGCTTCCTTGTATTTCCTTTTGCTTAAAGAAAGTATAAATTCAACTGTGTAGATAAGAATGATCCTGTTGTTTAGTGCCAGTAGACAAAGATTTAATACACTTGTAATAGTAGCAGATTATGCGTTAAATTTATTTTATGTTTTGTGTAATTCCAAGTGAGAAGTTGTGATGCCTTTCAGGACGTGGTAAATTTTGCATTCTAGACCAAAAATATTGAATAGTGTGCTTCATATTTTAAGGTGATATGTTTCCTATAATTGTAATGGTATTTTTTAAAATAATTTAATAGAATGGTTAAGTGTTTGACATAGTGAATACAGGACTAAAAATAAATCCTACTTACTGGTTTCATGATATACTACATTTCAAAGTCACAGAAGCCATAAAGATAGAAGCCATGTAAAATATACTCAAAAAGAGGATGAAGTGCTTATTTTCTACATTCTTTTTATAAATTTTATTTAGTGTGGGTGTTTTTTACTTCTTTTGTCCATTTTTTGGTCTGTAGGTATGTTATCCTTAGCAATCAGAAATATTACTGTCACTAGGAACTGGTTGGGTTTGTTTTTGTGTGTGTGATGGTGATAGTTTTTCATTCAACTATGTGTTCTTTTAGTCAGAACTACACATCAATTAGACAATCAGCAGTGATGATAGCATGCAAGCTCTAGCCATGAAGCAACATTTTTCTCAATGCAAATCCCTCATCAAGAGGGGTTGAACACTCGATCCTGACCTCTTAGTTCTATGTTCTAATCAGTGGTGCTAACTGGACTGCCCAAAGACATAAATTTTGTCATATATATATTTTCTATAAGGACTAACTATCATGGAGCTGTGTCAAGGTACCATACTGCCAAAGCAGTAATAAAAAGAACAAAAGAGTACCTGAATTCTTCCATCTTTCCCATTGATCAAATTTTTTTTAATGTAGGCAAGCTGCAAGCTTTCTAGGTTTCAATTTCTTTAACTTGGACTTGAGGCTTTCTCTGGTTCTAACATTCTGTGAAATTTATAGCCCTTTTATATGAGGCAGATTAATTTTTTTGTTTAGTGATGTTTAGAATCAAGAACTATCTTCTTATACCAATGAGTTGCACCTGTATGTTAGTTACTTCACCTATGAACAAATAATATCTGAGCTGCTTATTATGAAAATCAGGGAGGTGATTTAGTTGAATGCTTTTTGAAAACTGTAAAGTACTGTGCAAAGGAAATATATTAATAGTATCATTGATCAAAATACTCTAAAAGTTTTTGCTTTATTGACATATAAGACAACAATTAAATTACTACAGAGGCTATTTCTAACAAAATATTTTATGTCTTTATGACTTTGTATCCAGACGGACATTTTTTTTTGCATTACTGAGTTTCACTATTTTCTGTGCCTTATTTTAACAATAAGTTATAAGAATAAGACTAAAATTCAACATGTATAGCTCTCAGGTGCTCTTTTTTATTCTATAAAATGGCCCAGCTTTCTCTTTTAAAAACATTTAACAGGGGGCTTCCCTGGTGGCACTAGTGGTTGAGAGTCTGCCTGCTAATGCAGGGGACACGGGTTTGAGCCCTGGTCTGGGAGGATCCTGCATGCCGCGGAGCGGCTAGGCCCGTGAGCCACAAGTACTGAGCCTGCGCATCTGGAGCCTGTGCTCCGCAACAAGAGAGGCCGCGATAGTGATAGGCCTGCGCACCACGATGAAGAGTGGCTCCCGCTTGCCACAACTAGAGAAAGCCCTCGCACAGAAACGAAGACCCAACACAGCAAAAATAAATAAATTAATTAATAAAGTGTCTCAGATTGAGGTGTTTAATACCTTCACAAATATTTTAAAAAAAAACATTTAACAAAATATTTTGCCATTTAATCATTGTGGTTAGCAAAAGGTCCAAAGTTAGAATGGGCTTGCCAATTATAGATCCTGGAGTTTGCCATCTATTAACATTATTTTTATCAGCTTGAGAAAAATTTAGTTTTATATTTGTTAAACAAAAAAGTAAAGTGTTTCCCTTGTTCTTGGCATTATTATTATAGTTCCACAGATGCCTGTTGCCTTCTACATAGGTAATCTTTGACTTGTCCCTTTTTACAAATTTAATTAGTAACCAAATTTTGCTAGATTTTTCCTTGCAATGTCTCCTTCTTTGCAAAGTTCCTGCCTTAGACCAGACTTGTATATTCTCATGCCCAGGCTTTTCTAGCTACTTCATCTACTTGTCTCCATTCTTTACTCCTCTTAAGATGCCTGAAATGTTATTTTCAACCTCTCAATCAGCCATCAACAGTATTTAGTAATACCACTTTACCTATACAGTAAATTCCAAACTCTTTAACCTAACACTCATGAACCCTAGATGTTGCCACCACCTCTTTTTTGTTGTTGTTTTGCCACCTCTTTTTCTGATTTAGTATTCCACTAATCATCTTTTTACCTTCTGGTTTCATTCATATTTGTGTCACTGATGCTAGTACACTGCCTTACACATAGTAGGCACTCAACAAATATTCGTTATACTAAATCAACTATTAATTGCACTCTCAAAATAAACTGTTCGCTCTTTCCTAGACACACACACCCCCCACCAAATTTCCCACTTCAGTGCTTTCTTTTATGTCACCTTATTCCCCCTGGAATACTCCATCTCTAACCTATCAGATTCTTATTGAGCCTTTAGAACACAGTTTAAGTACTAACTATTATGGTAATCTTTTTCTGATCTTCTCAACCAGAAGTGATCTCATTCTACCTAAAATTAACTACCATAATTATTCACAGTGCTCTCTCACAATACATACCTCATGCTTACCTGTGTAATAGTTGTATGAATATTTCTCTTAATTTCCCTGCTAGAGCTTCTATTCTTTATATATAATAGGCCTTCATTAAATATTTGCCAAACAAATGAATAAATAATCAAATTTAACACTAGATTGAAAGTTTCTTCAGATTAAAAGTTTCTTCTGCAGAATGGTAGTCTGTGTAATACACGTAATAAGAACAATGATGAGTAAATGATTGGAGATAACATGGACTTACTTCACCATTTCAGTTAGTCAGTTGCAGGGGTGTGGGGCAAGATGAGGTCTCCATATGATAAAGAAAGTATCATCTTCCAACAAAGCTTCTTTTTTTTTTTCAGGCCAACAGTGTTCAGATTTGAAAATCATTATCAGAAACATTTGTTTGGATTTTACCTTTCTTGAAATTTAGGATTAAAAAAAAGCTTAGGAAACAGTATCATTATCCCATGTTCATTTGCAATATTGTTTCTTATAGTGAAAAAAACAACACTGGAAGATCTGCCCACTGTGGGGACCCTTAGCATGGCATGTGTGTTAGGGTTCTCCAGAGAAACAGAACCAATAGACTGTGTATATACAGGGAGAGAGATTTAGTTTAAGGAATTGGCTCATGCATTTGTGAGGGCTGGTCAGTCTAAAATCTGCACGACAAGCCAGCAGGCTGGAGAATCAGGAAAGAGCTGATGTTGAAGTTGTGAGTTCCAAGATGCAGAATTCCTTCTTCCTCGGGAGATCTCAGTCTTTCTCTTAAAGCCTTCAGCTGATTGGATGAGGCCCATCCATATTATGGACAGTAATCTGCTTTCCTCAAAGCCTACTGATCTAAATATTAATCATATCTAAAAAATACATTTGCAGCCACATCTAGACTGGTGTTTGAACAAACATGCAGACACCGTAACCTAGCCATGTTGACACATAAAATGAAATTAACCATCACACCTGTGTATTTCAGCAATTAGCTGAGGCTTCGTAGAAGCTACCTTCTCTAAAAGGGGCATGCATTTACCATTTTACCACATTTTCCATCCTGCCTACTTCACGCATTTAACATCAACTGCCTTAATCATACAGGCATTTACATTTGTGACCCCCTGATGTGTGTTGTGTTCTTATGTTCTTATTTAATTATAAAAGAAGTATTTGTATACATATAACTATGCACTGGCCCCTGGCTACCTCTCTAACCTCATTTCTTAACATGTATGTGTCTACTCTTGCTTCACTCCAGCCACACCAGCTCCCTTATTATCTCAAACATTCTAAGAATGCTCCCATCACAGGACTTTGACATTTTTTTCTCTGCTTGGAGTGATCTACCTCCCACCCCCACCCCGGTGTCACAAGTCAGCTTCTCACTTTGCTCCACTTTCTGCTTAAATGTCCCTGACCACACTGTCTAAAATAACCTACCTCCTCACTGCATCACTCTATTTGTTACTCTCCTTTATTTTTCTTAATAATGGAAATTAATAATTCATTAATAATGGAAATAAGCCTACATGACACTATACTGTATTTGTGGATTGTCCTCGAGAAATTAAATTCTGCAAGGACCAGGATTTTGTTTATTTACCATTGCATCTTATACCTGAATCCGTGCTTGATGCATCCTTAATGGTCAATAAAATTTTTTCTGATACATCAGAAACTCAACAGCATGTGTTCTGAGAAGTGGAACTATGTCTAGAAGTTAGGTTTATTATATGTGTGGTGAATGAGAGGAGAGGAAATTTTAACTTGCGTTCATAACCTAATCAAGTGTTTGAATTTTTTATGTGTATATATTACTTTTATATAAAAATGAGTTTGCAAGTTTTAATGCCTTTATTCATAATAACCTGCACAAATTAAATTTGACGCCTAGAAGAAAATAAGCTTCTATGAAAAATAGGTCTGTAATGTCTACGTATGTGCGTGTATAATATATTTATATCAGTGAAGTTCATCTCTTTAATATATTTTATTAGTGTTGTGCTTTACAACACAATCAGATTTATAAGGGAATGATAATCCAAAGTAGATTCACTTACCTTATGAAATAGATGCCTATAAATGATAACCTCATTTTATGTTTTAAGTTTGCCAGATATTTTAAACTACTTTTTAAAGTATTTTACATTTCAGAAATTCAAGCACTTTAAAAAATAAAATGTTAAGAAGAATATTAGAAACTTTAGAAGAAGTGTTAATCGTAACATTCTTCTGCCACTTGGTAGAAGTGGGGGCCCATGACAGGTTAGTGAGGAAAAGGGTGCCTTTTTAAAAACTTCAATCCCTACTGCTGGACTGAATGTCAATATTATGACATAGTATGAAAAAAAACCCAAAACTTCAATCCTATGAACATTAGTTATGGCCAGAAGTGACAATGAAAGGAGAAAGTTCCTTCATATTTCAAGAGACTTCAATCAGTACAATTAGATTTATTTAGCATGTTTGCATTATAAATGTTTTCTCTTTCTGCATATATACATTATTAAATGTATTAAAGTTTTATTGAATCTAAACTAGTTTAAAATATTTAAAATAAATGGAAATAATAGCTAATAATTTTTAAAAAGCTAATAATAAAGACCTTTGTTCAGAAACATTGATTCATTAATTGCAAAAAAAAAAATAAACATCAAAGTTAACTTACAGACCAAGATACAATAAACTGAGATCTTTGAGCTACTCTTGATTTTTATAAACTTTCTAATGCGACTGCTGTCATAAAGAGCTTAGTAAATATTGACTGAGGATGATAATGATGATCCAGCAATATTTTTAAGACTGGGCACTGGCAGTACGGTCAGATATCCGGGACTTAACATTGTCTTTTTGCCATGGGGCCCTTCCACCTGGGCCTCTCCCAAAAGGACAAATGTTTACCTGCAGTTGAGCATTTAAATGTGTATTTAAATACACAGTCTCAATTATCAGTGAAGTAGTTAGAGTCTTCACTCTTTAAATCACGAAGTAGTTGTTCTTTGAAGTTTAAGGTGATGTTCCAAAAGTTTGCAAAGGTCAAAAAAGACTTAATTGAATGTTTTTCTTGTATTTGCAAACAAAAATGTGTTTTATGAACTCAGGTCAATATTAAAATATTTTTCCCCTTGCTATTTCAGACCTCAGGTATTTATGAAACTTCAGAATTTATTAGGGTTTAATTTACTGTTTTCTTTAGTTAAGTTTTAAATGTTGTTATGCAGTATATCTTGTTTCCGTTGGGTTTTTTAAGGATTTTGTGATTGTCAGTACTCTACTATTATAGTTCCAGTTTTTTCCCCAAATAACTGGTTCAGATTAGATCAGAAATAAACAATATTCTGTTATTTCATGAAACAATGAAGAAATTCAAAAGCCTAGGTATTTTTTTAGTTTAGTTTTATTAGACATTACTGAGCTGATAAATATTTTAATTTGCTTTAATCCATAGAAAGTTTAGCTGTCTTGTCAAGCTTGGTTAACTGATCTGAACTGTAAAACATTAAAATTTTCTAAAACATCAATTACATGAAAAGATGTGAGAATTGAGATTTTGATCTGGAAAGTTGGACACACTGTTGGCTCATAATTGGGATGTATACGTTTTCTAACTCTAGTTTGGTTTCATTTGTTCTTTGTTTATTTGTTTTGTTTTGTTGTATATGATTCAAAATTGAAATAACCACTCATCCACTTATTGTACTCTGTCACGTGAAAACTAAGTGAAACCAAGAAGTCAAGTGTTATTCTCTGACTTGATTTTTAATAATTATTTGTTTTTGGTTTATAATTAGTAACATGATTAAAAGGTGACATAAACAGACTTAAGTTATAACTTATATAAAGAAAACTTCACTTATTTCTAAATCTGACTTAATTGGATCTTTATCTTTTTATTAGTAAAATTTTTGTTTTGCAGTCATTCTTTTGGTACAACATAGTGTTTTAATTCCTAGCTAACACTGTAGTAAGACAGATGGTGTAGATTCTGACTTCCTAGCTGAGGTGACCTTTGATAGGTAATTACCTCTCTAAGCCTCAATTTCCTGACCTGTAAAATTGGAATTGTACTAATATCTGCATCATATTATTTTTGAGAAAATCAAATGAAATAATGTGCGTCAAATGATTTGTACCATACCAGAGTACAGACTTAGGTATTTAATAAGTGTGAACCATTGTTGTTATAATGCCTGTGCTGAGTTTATACTGATCTATCATTCACTTTTCTTTGAGATTCTATTAATGCATTTCAAATATTTTTAGTGTTTTTGGCTCAAAATACAATATCATGACTGCAATACAGAATCATTTGATTTTTCTTTGGGAGCAAGTTCTTACTGGAATTAGAGGGTTAATTTTTTTTTTTTTTTTTTTTTTTTTTTTTTTGGAGGTGTGCCCCTCCGCGGCATGTGGGATCTTCCCGGACTGGGGCACGAACCCGTGTCCCCTGCATCGGCAGTTGGGCTCTCAACCACTGCGCCACCAGGGAAGCCCTTAGAGGGTTAATTATTTTCTTGTTACGGGACACTTAGAAATATATTTAGTCAAAGTGATGTGCTTCAACTTAGATTTGGCCCTTTTTGATTAACAGTTTATTTTCAGGTGTTGTTTTTCACACAGGAAAATTCCAATGTTCAGAAATCTATTGAGAATTAGAAATTTAATAATTCTTCAATTTTTTCTACTATGAAAAATATATTTTTCATAGAGTACACATTCAAAATATACCATGTTTTCTGTTTTAAAGTCTACCCCAGAAAATAATAAGGATGTAATTTTAAAGCTATGTTCCTTATTCTTTCTATCTTGTATCTTGTAGTTCAGTACAAACATTATCTTTTTCAACATCCTTGTGAGGTATTATCCCTTTTCACAGATGAGGAAGCTGAAACACAGAGCTATAAACTAACATGCTCTAGGTCACATCAGGGCCAGTAACAGAAGTATAAATACTACCTAAGCTGTCTTATACTTGGGCCTTTTACTCTATCTGCTAGACAGCTTCCCCGACCCCTGCCTCTCTCATAAATAATGCTAAGGCAAAACTGGTACTTCAGCATTATTTTCCTGATTTGGATATGCTTGATATGTTTATCACATAAAACACACCTCTGAGACCACGTTAAAGACATATTAAAATGGTATAAGAACCTGACCTGCTTTGGAGTTCAACAGTCTTTGTGTTCAGCCAAACTATATGAATTACAACCGCAGTCAGTGTCTGAATTTGTAGACTACCTCTGAATTTTTTTTTAAGAACCTTTAAGCTCTAGCATTATATCATATGTCAGACAACAAAGGTAAACACTATGCTTGAAAGTAATTTTATCCCCACAATCATTTATTTTTATTTATATGTTGTGGTATTGTTATTTTATCAGTGCCCTAGCACAATCACTAACATAACATTAACTATGTTTAGAACTAATCATTAACCAAATAGCCATTTTCAGTACTATATGAATTTATTAAGAGCCTACTCTATGCAAAGAATTGTGTAGTCTTTTATAGAAAATAAAGTAACAAAGGGTTAGGTGCAATTATTACCCTCAAATAAATTATAATTAAGTAGAAAGAAAGAAAAAGTATACTCAACATGAGCATATAAGATTATATGCTGTTAAATAAAGTAATTTGGCATTGCCATAGAAAGTTACAGAAGGGAGAAATTATTGCAGACTGAAATAAACAAAGTTTTATGGAATGCTTGGGAATTGAGGTACGAACAAACAGGATTCTGAAAGAAAGAGAGGAGGAGGAAGAAGGGCATTCTAGCCTAGAACAGTAAAAGCAAATATGAAGAAGTTGTAATGAACATACTGTGTTACACTATGGAATTGAAAGTTTCAGAAATTTGAATGCTAACATGCATCCAGTTGTTGGGTTTTTTTTTTAGCATTTTAAAATTTATTCTTCTACCCTTTCCTAGGCATGTGTATACACAGAAGATACATAAATTTGGTGTTTCACATACATGGAATTTTACTATATACTTTTCCCTGCAACTTGCTTGCATTCAGTTTTGATTCTGTATTCCCTAGGGAAACAGAGCCTTGGGAATCTGGAACTTTTTCTTAAAAACATTAAAAATAAAATTTATACTCAAAAGAAATATACTTTCTAATTTACATAAAGTTTAAAGCATTTTGAAAGCTTAAATGAATTTTTAAATTTTGAATAGATATAAAGAAGAAAGAATGAATTTCACATGTTCCCATCACTTGCCCCCAGAACTATCAACTCCTGATCAGCCTGGTTCCATCCACACCTTCATGCACATACACACACTCTCTGCCATTATTTTAAAGTAAATCTCATATACCATTTAATTTCATCTATAAATATTACAGTATATATCTCTAAAAAATAACTATAATCCATCAACACACTTAGAAACAATTTAACAGTAATTTCTTAATATCCTCAAATATCCAGAGTTCAAACTTTCAGTTGTCTCACTATGTTGTAATGTCTTGTTAATTAATTTGTTTTAATGAGGATTTAAGTAAGGTCCACACATTGCAGTTCCCCTGCATCGGCAGGCGGACTCTCAACCGTTGCGCCACCAGGGAAGCCCTGATACATATTTTTTAATCTGTATGTTTCCACTACACTTTTATATTTTTTTGTTACAATTTATTTGTTGAAAATCTGGTTTCTTAGTTCTGTAGAGTTTCCACAGTGAGAATTTTGCTGATTGCGTCTTCATCTCATGAGGTAGTTAGCATTGAATGAACTTTTCAAGTTACGTTTTTTATACTTCTAATATGCGTGTATGTATGTGTGTGTGTATATATATATAGAGAGAGAGAGAATGTCTAATTTTTTAGAACATACATCATTCACTTCAGTCTTCACATGTTCCTTTTTACAGGTTATTATATGATATTCATCAGTAATTTTGTGAAATTAGAAACAGATTGTTAAGTCAGCCTATGAAAGAAAAAAGCAGTAAGTGCATGCTATCTATTTTGTGCAAAGAAAGTATTTTATAACATTTTAGTCATCCAAACAAAATTTATTTATAACATTTATAGTAGAAAATGCAAAATTACAAAAATAGAAGTGAGCTTTAGTTCCACTACCATTTTCATGATATTTTGGAATGTATAATTCTAAACTTTTTTCCTGTGACTAGCTATACAGTACTTTTTTTTCAAAAGTATTTTACTTAATAATTCTATGCCAGTTTCTTATACTATATATTATACTATTAATTCCTGCATTATCTACTACTTCTCTCATTGTTCTTGATCTGTATATTAACACTAATTCTTAGCTTCTTTCATATTCCTCACAGCTGGTAAAAGGTAAAAACTAAAATAAATATACTATGCCTGTTTAAAATTTGACCCACTATGAACTGAAACTAGAGTTTGGAATCACATAAAAGAGGTGTATTGGCACCCATTCAGAAGACTATCATGAATTTTTGTATAATATGGAATCGTGGAACTGTCATAAAATAGTCTCTGAGATGAACCTTAAATAGAAATACAGTGAATTCATTTCAAGTATGGGAGTATACTGATAGAAAGAAGATCCTCCAGGTTTACACAGTCACAGAGCTATGTCTCATAATAAACTAACTCAAAATACAGTAGAGTTTTCTTTTTATATTTATTTATTTTATTTATTTATTTTCCTTATTTTTTTTGGCTGCATCAGGTCTTAGTTGCAGCTCACGGGATCTTTGTTGAGGCATGAGGGATCTTTTCATTACGGTGCGCAGTCTGCTCGGGTTCTCTCCAGTTGCAGCACGTGGGCTTCTCTCTAGTTGTGGCGTGCAGGTTTTCTCTCTCTCGTTGTGGCCTGCGGGCTCCAGGGCGTGTGGGCTCTATAGTTTGCGGCACACGGGCTCTCTCCTTGAGGTGCGCGAGCTCAGTAGTTGTGGCACATGGACTTGGTTACCCCGAGGCATGTGGGATCTTAGTTCCCCAACCAGGCATCCAACCCATGTCTCCTGCATTGGAAGGCGGATTCTTGAGCACTAGACCACCAGGGAAGTCCCCCAGCAAAGTTCTAATTAATCATTAAAGTTAACATTTATAGCCACCAGAATGGCTATAATTTTTTTAATGGAAAATAACAAATATTGGCAAGGATGCAGAAAAACCAGAACTCTCATACTTTACTGGTAGGAATGTAAAGTGGTGCAGCCACTGTAGAAAACAGTTTGGTGGTTGCTTAAGAAGTTAAACATAGAATTAGCATACTGCCCAGCATTCCTGGGTATATACCCAAAAGAACTGAAAACAGATACTCAAACAAAAACTTGTGCATGAATGTTTATAACAGATTTGTTCACAATAGCCAAAAGGTGGAAAAAACTGAAATGTCCATCAACTAATGAATAGATAAACAGTGTGTGGTATATACATACAATGGAATATTTTTCAGCCATGAATAGGAATGGCATGCAGATACATGCTACAATGTGAATGAACATACTAAGTGAAAAAAGCCACATACAGAGGTACATATTGCATGATTTTTTAGACATGGATTATCCAGAATCAGCAAATTCATGGAGACAGAAAGCAGATTAGTGGTTTCTAGGGCCTGGAGATAGTGAGGAATGGAAAGTAACTGCTTAATGAATACAGGATTTCCTTTGGGGATGATGAAGGTGTTCTGGAACTAAATAGTGATAGTGATTGTACAACATTGTGAATATACTAAATGTCACTAATAGTATATTTCATGTTGTGTTTATTCTAAGAAAAACCCAGACTGAACCCAGCAACGTATAAAAAGAATTATTTACCATGGACCAAGCAAAGTTGGTTTAACACCTGAAAATCAATAAGTGGAATACACTTTATTATTTTGCTAATAAGGCTGCCATAACAAAATACGTTAGGCTAGGTAGCTTAAACAATGAAAATTTGTTTTCACACAGTTTTGGAGACTAGAAGTTTAAGGTCAAGGTGTCAGAGGTCTGATTCCTCCTGCGGTCTCTCTCCTTGACTTGCAGGTGGCCACCTCGCTGCATTCTCACATGACCCTTCCTCTGTGTGCACACATCCCTGATGTCTATCTCTGTATGCCCTGATCCCTTTTTATAAGGTCGCCAGTCAGGTTGTATTAGAGCCCACCCGAACGCTCTCATCTTAACTACCTCATTAAAAGCCCTGTATCCCCAAACAGGCACATGCGGAGGCACTGGGAGTTATGTGGGAGTTAGGGCTTAAGCATATGAATCTGGAGGGGATACAGTTCAGTCATAACACTCCAAAATATACATCCTTATCACGTTCAAAACACATTCATCCCCATTCCAATAGCACAAAAGTCTTAACCCATTACAACATCACTCTAAGTCCCAAATCTCATCTAAATCAGTTGTGGGCAAAACTTAAGGTATGATTCATCCTGAGGCAAAATTCCTCTCCAGCTGTGAAACCAGACAAGTTATGTGCTTCCAAAATCCAGTGGTGGGACAAACATAGGGTTAGACATTTCCGTTCCAAAGGGAGAAATCAGAAAGAAGAAAGGGGGTCACAGTTTCCAGTCAAGTCCAAAACCTATCAGGGCAGAATCCATTAGACTTTAAGGCTCTAGAATCATCCTCTTTGGCTCAGTGCTCTATTCTCCAGGCCCAGTGAGGAAGCAGCCCCACTTCCAGGCCCTCTAGGTTGGCAGTGTTACCACTTCACCCTTGGTGGGAGCCTGGCCCCCTAAAACTAAGGAGGAGACAGCCTCTCCCCCTGGACCTGTAGTGGGAGTGGCAGCCCTATTTTTTTTTAATTTAATTTAATTTATTTATTTAATACAACAGGTTCTTATTAGCTATCTGTTTTATACATATTAGTGTATATATGTCGATCCCAATCTCCCAATTCATCACACCACACCCTCCACCCCACCACTTTTCCCCCCTTGGTGTCCATACGTTTGTTCTCTACATCTGTGTCTCTATTTCTGCCCTGCAAACCAGTTCATCTGTACCATTTTTCTAGATTCCACACATATGCGTTAATATACGATATTTGTTTCTCTTTCTGACTTACTTCACTCTGTATGACAGTATCTAGGTCCATCCATGTCTCTACAAATGACCCAAGTTCGTTCCTTTTTATGGCTGAGTAATATTCCATTGTATATATGTACCACATCTTCTTTATCCATTCGTCTGTCGATGGGCATTTAGGTTGCTTTCATGACCTGGCTATTGTAAATAGTGCTTCAGTGAACACTGGGGTGCATGTGTCTTTTTGAATTATGGTTTTCTCTGGGTATATGCCCATATGCCCAGGAGTGGGATTGCTGGGTCATATGGTAATTCTGTTTTTATAGTGGCAGCCCTCTTGATATCTGAACCACCTCTAGGGTTGTTCTTCTCTTTCTTGAAGGATGACACATGTTGTGCAGCAAGATGGATATCTCTATTGTCTCGTCTTACAGAATCTCAGAATTCCAACAACCTTCCTTCATTTTGTCCTGTCTCTGTCCCCCTTAGTTCAGACTGGCAGTGTTTCTCCTGATATAATCCCATGTCTATTCCTAGCTTCTGCTGAGATGGCTGATTAGATCCATGAGTCACACCTGCAATCACTTTATGTCCTGTTTTAGTGTTCTCTCCAGGACACACTTTCTCAGTTTTAGCAGTATGGATAGGCTGAGAGTTTTCCAAATCTTCAAGTTCTGGTTCCTTTTTACTTAACAATTCCTTCAACTGATCTTTCTCCTCTTACATTTTATCCTAATTAGTGAGGAGAAACCAGGCCACACCTTCAGTATTAGAAATCTCTTCAATTAAATATCCAGGTTCATCACTTACAATTTCTACTTTCCACAACACTAGAACACAATTCGGCCAAGTTGTTTGCCACTTTAAAACAAGGATCAACTTTCTTCCAATTTCTAAAGACACGTTCTTCAAATCCATCTGAGACCTCACCAGAATCACCTTTTAACATCCGTATTTTCTCCAGCCGTCTCTTCAAGGTAATATAGGCTTTTTCTAACATGCATCTCAAAACTCTTTCAACCTCCACCTTTTATCCAGTTCCAAAGCCATTTCCACATTTTTAGGTATTTGTTATATATATAACTCCACTCCTGGTACCAAAATCTATATTAGTTAGAGAAAAAGAACCAATAGGGTGTGTACATATATAGAGAGATTTAATTTAAGGAATCAGCCTGTGTGACTATGTGATTATGGAGGCCGACAAATCCAAAATCTTAAGGGTAGCCTAGAAGTCTGGAGACCCAGGGAAGAGCTGATATTGCAGTTCAAGTACAAAGGCCATCAGGCTGAAGAACAAGGGAAGGACCATGGTAGCAGTTTGGTTCCAAGGGTAATCTACTGCTAGAATTCCTTATTGCTTATAGGAGGTCAGTCTTTGTTCTAGTAAGACCTTCAGCTGGTTGTGTGAGGCCCACCCACATTATTGAGGGCAGTCTGCTTTCCTCAAAATTCACCAATTTAAATGTTAATCTCATTCAAAAACTACCCTTACAGAAATATCTAGGATGTCCAATCAACTATTTGAGCACTGTGGCCCAGCCAAGTTGACATATAAAGTTAACCATCATATCCATATACATATCGCATATGCATTAATATAAAAGTAAACATAAACGGTATAAAATAAAGAACAAACCCATACAATCACCTCAGGAGATGCAGAAAAAGCATTTGACAATATCCAACAACCTTTCATGATTAAAAACAAAAAACCCAACAAAATAGGAATAGAAAGGAATATTCTCAATCTGAAAAAGGGCATCTCTGAAAAGCCCACAGGTAACACCCTTGATGATGAAAGGGTGGGTGTTTTCTCCCTAAGATCACAAATGAGACAAAGATGTCCACCGTCACCACTTCTTAACATTGTGCTGTATGTTGTAGCAAGGGCAATTAGGCAAGAAAATGTAATAAAAGGCTTCCAGATTGGAAAAGAAGAAGTAAAACTATCTCTGTTCACAGATTACATGATCATATTTTTGGAAATCCTATGAAATTCATTAAAAACTAAGTTTTGTAAGGTTGCAGAATACAAAATCAATATGCAGAAATGAGTTGTATTTCTATACATTTGCAATGCGCGATCCAAAAATGAAATCAAGTAAACAACATTTATAATAACATCAAAAAGAGTAAAATACTTAGGAATACATTTCATACACCTTGAAAACTATAAAACATTGTTAAAAGAAATTAAAGAAAATAAATGGAAAACATCCCATGTGCATGGATAAGAAGACTATATTGTTAAGATGGCAACACTCCCCAAATTGATTTAGAGATTCAACGTAATTCCTGTCAGAATCCCATCTTATTTGTAGAGATTGCTTATGGGATGGCAAGGGACCCAGGATAGCAAAAACGGTCTTGAAAAATAAAAAAATAAGCAGACTCACACTTCCTGTTTTTAAAACTTACCGCAAAGCAATGGTAATTAAAGCAGTGTGGTACTAGCATAAGGATAGATATCTAGATAAATTCAATAGAGTTGAGAGTCTAGAAGTAAACCCATACTTGACATAGGAAGAAATGAAAACTGAACAGCCCTATGTCTATTAAAGACATTGCACTCATAGTTTAAAACATTTTACCAAAGAATGCTAGGGCCAAGTGTTTTAGTGGTGAATTTTGTCAACCACTTAAGGAAAACAATAAGCAATCTTAACATAAATTCTCAGAAAATAGAAGAGATAGGAATACATCCCAACTTCGTTGATTATGCAAATTTTACGTTAGTGTAAAAACCAGGTGAAGGCATTACAAAAAACCAAAACCACAGGCCAAATCCTCAACAAAAATTAGGAACTCAAATCCAACAGTATATAAAAAGGACATTACATTGTGACCAGGTGGCAATGCAAGTTTGGTTTAGCATTTAAAAAGCAATGTAATTCACCATGTTAACGACATAAAGAAAAAACAGTTATCTCAGTGGATATAGGAAAAGCATGTGATAAAATTTAAAACCCATGCAGTTGCTCATAAAAGCATAAAGACTGATAAAGAACATCTAAGGGAAAACTTACAGCTAACATATTTAATGATATAAGACTCAGTGCTTTCTATGTAACATCAGGAACAAGACAGGGAAGTTCACTCACCACTTCAATATAACTTCCCATAGAAAGTCCTAATCATTGGAAACTTTTTCTTTTTAATTTTTATTTATTTTTGGCTGCATTGGGTCTTTGTTGCTGCGCACAGGCTTTCTCTAGTTGTGGTGAGCTGGAGCTACTCTTGGTTGCGGTGCACAGGCTTCTCATTGTGGTGGCTTCTTGTTGCGGAGCATGGGCTCTAGGCATGCGGGCTTCAGTAGTTGCACCACGCAGGCTCAGTAGTTGTGGCTCACGGGCTCTAGAGTACAAGCTCAGTAGTTGTGGCTCACGGGCTTAGTTGCTCCATGGCATATGGGATCTTCCTGGACCAGGGCTTGAGCCCGTGTCCCCTGCATTGGCAGGTGGATTCTTAACCACTGTGCCACCAGGGAAGCCCATAATCATTGGAAGTTGAAAAGAAATAAAGCTGCCTTTATTCATAGACAATATGATTGTACACATCGAAAATCCTAAGGAATCTTCAAAAAAGCTACTGGAATAAGTGAATTCAGGTCAGTATAAATAAGAATCAATTGTATTTTTATCTATTAGCAATGGACTGTTAGAAAATGAAGTTAAGTTTTTAGTTTCTTTTATGATCACATTCAAAATTATGAAAGATTTAAGGATGAATCTAACACTGTGCCCTGAAAACTGCAGAGTGCAGAAAATAATTATGGAAGACCTAAGTACAATAAATGGAGAAATACACGGTGTTCATAAATGGGAAGACTTCTAAGTCTTCAGTATTGCTAAGATATTCATTCTCTCCAAATTAATCTGCAGATTTAACACTATCCTAATAAAAATTATACCACTATTATAGGTATTGACAAGCTAATTCCAAAATATATATGAAAATGCAATTGATTTAGAATTGCCAAAGCAATTTTATGTAACAAACCATTGGAGGAATTATACTACCTGATTGAAAGATATATTCTATAAAGTCACAGATATGAAGACACTGGTGCTGGTGAAAGGATAGAAGTACCATGTAGATCATTGGAATAGAGTCCCACACATATATGGCCTATTTATTTTCAGTGGTGAAGACAAGACAGTTTACAGGAAAAGGAAAGTCTATTCAACAAATAGTAATAGTGCAACTGGATAGCTATATGTAAAAAATTAACATTGACCCTCACATCATTCACAAAAATTACCTTGACGGGGACTTTGTCTTGTTTGAATTTTTATTCCAGCATCTAATATACTGTCTGTCTGATAGTAGGTGCTAAATAATTATTTGTGTAATAAATAAATGATTAGACTAGTTCTCTTGGTTTCTAGCTCTACTCTCAGTGAGAGATGATTATCACACTTTTAGAAAGCTACACAAGCTTTATGTTTTAGCTTCAATAAGATATAACCTAATTAGACAGATTCTAGTTCCCTCATTTCACTGAGTCAATCTGGGTAACTTTACAATCATAGCTTCCATATACACTTACCTGGCTCTGAAATGCTTAATAGTTTTACAGATATTTCTTTGTGTCATAGCATTTGTATTTTATTAGAAGTGGCAAGCATAAGAACATGTTAAACTTAGATAGAGTAACAAGAAGCAGAACAATGATATGTGCCTGTGGATAATTCAATACTGTTGTTGATGCCGCTGATTTGCATTTTACTCCCACTGGCAGCTAGAGTCAACATGACATATTCATTTACCCTAATATTTCATCCCAGTGAGCTCCCTTTTAAAAATATATAATATATATAGATACAATGTGGCATTATTTTGCTCAAAAAAGTTAAAGGATATTGGTACCTGTCTTTTCAATGTATGGGTAGATAATCAGTGATTAATGTTGATAGATGAACCAGAGAGGTAAGATGACTTGACCATTGGCACGGAAGAGCAAGATTGAAGGTAAAGTTCAGGACTCCTGATGGCTGATTTTATAAAACAATCCTTAAAGGAGTATGCTGTATTAAAGAATACCTCCCTCATCACTTGGCTGCAAACTGGGTATGCTCTTAAATTAAAAAGAAAACAAAAAAATAGTCTGAGCCACAGAAAATTAAATACTTCAAAGCTGTGTTTCAGGATACTAGTTCAATCCCTCACTAGAGAGAAAACCCCAGTTAGCTTCTAATAGTCCTTTATAACTCTTCAAGACTGGCAAATCTTCCTTTTAAAGGGGACAGCCTCTCTGTATTATAGCAAGAGCAGCAATAACCAGTGTGGGCTGATGTAGGACAGAAGTATCATTGCAGAAGGCAGCTCATATTCCGAAACAAGAATGTGAAGCAAGGTGTCCTATATATGCTGCTTTGTTTGAAGCTAGTCTAAGTTCTACTGTTGAAGTAGTTTATTTATAAACTGCCCACAGTGTTGCTAGCAGGAAGTTATTTTTGGTTGATATTATTATAAATAAGTTCTAATACATAGCAAAATTCTTTTTGATTAAACTATATTGACCATTTTTTCTTAAAAGATTGTTTGAGGGCTTCCCTGGTGGTGCAGTGGTTGAGAGTCCGCCTGCCGATGCAGGGGACACGGGTTTGTGCCCCGGTCCGGGAGGATTCCACATGCCGCGGAGCGGCTGGGCCCGTGAGCCATGGCCTCTGAGCCTGCATGTCCGGAGCCTGTGCTCCACAACGGGAGAGGCCACAGCAGTGAGAGGCCTGCGTACCGCAAAAAAAAAAAAAAAAAAAAAAAAGATTGTTTGATTTGCCAATAAATAATAACAACCAGAAAAATCATTAGCAGTTTTCAATCTTATTAGTTCATTTTATTCCTTACATATTAAATAGTCTTAAGATCTTTACAAGGAAATTAATTTTGTTTGCTATGCTGTTGCCTTTTAAAATCAGTGGGGTGGGGTTAATCAGGAGTGCAAGGAGTGGAAAACTTCTTAAAGGGATCTTAGAGAACTGAAAGTCTTCTTTTACACTGTTAACTATACTAAAAGAACCAAAAGATCTCAGATATCAAAATCAGTATGCTGCTCTTTCATGTGTATGAAGATCACTTGTAGTTTTTGCATTTGTCAATATTTATTAATTAATATATACTATGTTCACATTCCATGACAGACATGTTCCTTTAGGTATTCCTCAAGGTATTTATTTTCTAACTCATATATGGCTCCACAGACATTCTCAAAGACTACCTTAAAATAAATCTGGTTTATGCCAGCAAAGAAGGGAATAGCAGTGAGATCACATTCTTTCTTTTGTCACCTGAGGAGTATTTTTCTCATTTCATATATTGGTACTTGATCAGAAAGGATGAAATTTTTGCCATGTCAAAGTCATTTCTAAGAATCAATAGTTCTATTTCACTTTCTTTTAATCTCCCTGTTAATGGGTTCTGTCACTGATATTATCAATTTTTAAAATGGAAGAAATCTTTGTCAGAGATAATCCACAAACAATTGTTAAAATATTAAAATAAGGCAAACATTCACTCAGATTGTATTTTAAATAATTACGTTTATCAGTATAATCACTGACAAAATGTAGACTTCTAGAAAACATTGAAATAGATCTGTAAAGAATTCTTATTGTCCCAGTTGTCCTAAAAAAGTGTTCAACAAGTTGGATGAAAGTGAAGAATTTGAATTTTATTTTATTTTCTCCACCTGTCCTTCAGTGGAATTAGTAATGAAATTCTTTATTGCTTTATATACAGATGATGTTAAGATTTAAGAATTTTTCCTATTTGAAAAACAGAAAGCAATGTTATTAACTATGTTGGCCATGTGGTGTTCAAGAATTATAGTTCCTTTCCTTTGGGTTGAATTTGTCAGTCCCTGTGCCAAAGAAGAATGTTCTTTGGATCAAGACAAAAGGATTTTTTAAACTCCATCAAGTACTTAAAATTATACCGTATTTTGTGTCTTTTTCTTACTTGAGCCATGACTTTCTCTTTACAGTTGTTTCATCTTGTCTGAAATTTCTAATTACCTTTCTTTTTCTTGCATCTTGTGCTTTATTATTTCAGCTTTTTTCCATCTTGTCACTCTTACTTTCTGTTTTCTGTAGTTCCCTTTTTCAGCAGAGCCCTCCATCCTCCTGCTGTAATTGGACCTGTTGGTTGCTCTCTAGGCTGCTTCACAGCTGTCATCCTAGGAATCCTCTTCACTTCTCTAATGGGTTGGTTTCCCTGTTTCTAGGATTCCATGTCTGCTTTCTTGCTTTACTTCCTGTTCAAGTAACTTCCAAAACAGGGTAGATGGTTAAGTTCTCTGAATATAGAAGGTAAATTTGAAAATTACATCCCTTCAAAACTTTCAAGGTATTACTCTTCTCTTTTTCTATTTCCAGTAACTGATTCCATAATGATTCAAATCAGTCTTCCTTTGTAGACTTTTTTCATGAAAGATATTGATTTTTTTTTCACCTTGATGTTATGAAATCTCATAGGGAGGGTCTGAGAGTGGATCTTCTTTCATTTATTGTACTCCGTACTTATAGATGTTTTCAATTGGAAGAGTCTTGTCTTTCATCCCTGAGAAATGCACCTTAAGATTATCTGAGAGTTTCCTCTCCTCTTTTTGTTTCTTTCTTTCTTATGTCTCTTTCTGGTTTCCTAATTACCAGATGTTGTACTTTCTGGACTGATTAATATTTTTCTTTTTTTTTTTCTGATACATGGTTTTAGAAATTTCCTCAAGTTTTTTTTTTTTTTGTCAATGGGTTGAAAACATTTATTTGTATAAATAATGCAGTCTCTTTCCTCATTGTTGCTTTTAAATAGGTTTCCATTTCCAAGAATAAAAATAAGTTGTTTGTAGATACAAAATTTCCACCACAGCTATTGGTTAAAAGGAATTTTTCTGGGAAATATTCTCCCATTTAGCAAATTGCATAAAAGTTCACACATTCATTTTTTTTAAGTGTGGTAAAATATATATAACAAAGTATACCATTTTAATCATTTTAAACTGTGCAGTTCATTGGCATTATGCATTCATATTGTGCAGTCACATCCTTCTACTTGCTTTTTTTTTTTCCCTGCGCTACGCGGGCCTCTCCCTGCTGCGGCCTCCCCCGTTGCGGAGCACAGGCTCCGGACGCGCAGGCTCAGCAGCCATGGCTCACGGGCCCAGCTGCTCCGTGGCATGTGGGATCCTCCCAGACCGGGGCACAAACCCGTGTCCCCTGCATCAGCAGGCGGACTCTCAACCACTGCGCCACCAGGGAAGCCCTTTCTACTTGCTTTTAATTTAGTCAGTGAAATTTTTATTCTCTAAAAATGCCTTCCTATGTTTTATTCCTTTTTCGTAGCATCCTGATCTTTTATACTCAACATATTGTCTTCTCATATCTCTCCTGTCTATATTAATTTTTTTCCTATTTTTGTCATCTAAACTGTTTTTTGAGGGATCAGGCTTTCTGTTTATTTACCTTGTTTTATTCTTCTTCATCCACTGGCTCTCATCATATGTCTTTTCATAGGTTAAAAAAAAGGCTTAGTATCTGATGTGGACTTCATTAGCTATTGTGTAAGTAGAGATTATTTTAAATAATTTTAATTCCTAAATTAAAGATAAATTAAATATGGCAAGGCTTCTTTGGTTTAGAAAACATTGTATATCATAAGTTTTCCATATCTTCATCATGGGCAACACAACACATCACCTGCCTTTTTGTACAAGTGTCATTCTTGTACAATGAACTTTGTTGTGTAGACTCTGACTTTTGTATATGGAAATGGAGTTAATTATCTCCCTGATAGTCATAAATTGTTTAATGAAAGAAAAAAATATATATATATGTTAGAAAAAGCATTAACATCCAATAGATTTTAAACACAAAGCATGACTTAGGCTAAAGGATTATTTTTAAGGGGGAAACTGTATGAAATAAATGTTCTGCTGAGTTTTATTTGTCAAAGCATATCAAACAAATCATCTTAATCTTAAAGTTCTTTTGTCTGTTCTCTTTGCCTAGCATCTGACCACTAAGGACTTGAGATGAAAAGAAAGTGATATGGCTACTCAGTAGTCTATCTTTTCAGTGCAGTTGAAATAACAAAGTATGAAATCTGGAATTCAGCCAAGTGTTAGTTGTTAATATCTTAAAATGATGTTTAAAATGTAGGTTTGCATTCATTATAATTTAATATAGTAGAAAAGCATTAATTAGAGAAATAGTCTCGTGAATATGAACGGCAAATGAAAACTTGATTAAAGGTGGCCATATCAAACATCCTTCTCTTAAATTGTCTTGCCAGATTCTAAATAATGCTTTGATTTGGTGTGAACCTTTTGTATGTAACAATTTTTAGAGCAAGTTACTACAGTTCTTTCTGAATAATATAGGTCATGAGAAGTTCATTTGTAGGTGGGGCAGCTGTACTACTTTGGGGGACTGTCCTAATAGATCCATTTCATTAATTGTCATGAATTTTTTATTAACAAAACCAGTACATCAGGTTTAGCCAGCTAAAAACTGCTCTTGTAGTTGTTATCTTTATTGTCAGAAAGAATATTATGAAAATAGGGAATTACTGCACATGCTTTAACTCTTGATTAAACAGAGGAATGGCACTCTCCGTGAACAATAATTTAGGGGCATATTATCAAGTTGACATACAGTGTTTCAGTTGTGCAACTCCCATTAATTTTAAAGCCCTGTGCTTTTATTTCAATGCCTTCCAGTTAGGAGTAATGCCATGTCTGTCTGTTAGGATCTCTGAGTTAATGGGATTAATGTCAAGTAGCAGGATGTTCATTCTTTCTTCCTTAAGCTTTATTCCTTAGGTATTTTTGGTGAAATGGCCTTCTAAGGACTTGCATTTCAGAAACCAGGCAGCGGTATTAAAAAGCTGCAGTAATGGATTGGAAAATGAAAGATGTTAGCATGTACATTTTGCTTACCAATGGAAGAAATTTCCTTCAATTCCCATCTCATAATCTTTATTATTAGGTCATATATAGAGCATTGAAACTGATTTTTTTAATTTAAAAAAAACTTCAGAAGATTTCTTAGATGTATGATAGGCAATTATATATTATTATTCTTTGTGTCTTCCACATCAAGGTCATAAGCATTTTTTATTTCCTACCTCTTGTGAGATAATTAATATCATGAATTACTATCTTTTTTTTTTTTTTTTTTTTTTTTTTGCGGTACGCGGGCCTCTCACTGTTGTGGCCTCTCCCGTTGCGGAGCACAAGCTCCAGACGCGCAGGCTCAGCGGCCATGGCTCACGGGCCTAGCCGCTCCGCAGCATGTGGGATCCTCCCGGACTGGGGCACGAACCCGTGTTCCCTGCATCAGCAGGCAGACTTTCAACCACTGTGCCTCCAGGGAAGCCCATGAATTACTATCTTTATAAAAATGGTTTAAAAAGTGAAACAAGGAGAGGCTCGGTAGTTTTCTTTGGATCCCATAACTAATCTTTGATATCCTACATAAAAGAACTTAGAATGTGTACTTGCACTCATTTTACTTGATTAAACATTGGTCTTATAAAATATTAAGGCTGAAAGAGTCCTGAGAAAATCATATTTTAAAAAACAAAAATGACATAATTTTTGGAAGAATATATATTGTGATTGGAACCCTGACTCAGCCATTTACTAGCTTGGGTAAATTACTTAGCCTCTTTAGTGTCCAGTTTCTCATTTTGAATGGAAATAATAACTAGCTTTCAGCATTATTGTACAAATTAGGTATAATGTATGTAAAATGCCCAAATGAGTGCCTAAAATGTTGAAAGCACTCAGTAAAACAATAGGCATCATTTTCATATTTATCTACAGATTTGAAATGAGTCCTAGAAAAGTTAAACAGGATTAGCCAAGGTATCATGGCTTGTTAGTGACAAGGATAGTTTAGAACCAAGGTATTCTAACCAAATCCAGTGTTCTTTGCATATGCAGTGTTACCTCTTAATTATTGAAATTGTCTAGGGTCTTTAGTCAGAATTATTCCACTGGTGAATACTGATGTTACTCAATAGTATCATCGCTTTCTTTTCCTTTCCCCAAAATTCAAGGTTTGAATGTCTGTCATTTAGGCCAGAATCCCAGATATTTTTTTTCACATATGTGTGATTTGAAGAATTCTGTTACTTTTAAAGAGATGCTTTCAAACACTCTTATAATCAAGAGAGTTTTTTCAACAGCCAGTTGTCAGAATCTGGAAAATGTTTCTAGTTAGCTATGACCTAGAATAAATAACATAAGATATTTCCACACTAGGTCCTACAGTTGCCCCAGTATAACTACCTGCTGATCCAAGGCACCTTGTGTTTTGCCTGCTGGCTCTTCAGGACTCCATGCGCTCTGACCAGAACAATGCTCATAGCTCCAGGTCTCACACCTTCTGGATTAGAGGCTTCAGGGTGCTTCCCAGGTTTGGCCTTCTACAGGGCCAGTTTTCTTTGCCAACTTTGATGTGGATCTTCCACTCCTCACTTCCCATGCTGTCTAGGTAGTCTACCGCAGAGGTGTAGTGATGGTGTTAGCTAATACTTATATAGAGCTTTACTTTTGGCAGAGTTCTTTCATAATCATAATCTAAGTTGATCCTCATAATAACTGCGTGAAGTAAGCAAATTGTCTGTCTTAAAATTAAGGAATCTAAAATTCAGTTAAGTAATTTGCCCAAAAGCATACAGATTGTAAATGGAAGAGCCCAGGGCCTTTGACCACAAACCCCATGCTCTTTTCACCTCTTAATCACTGCTTTTGATCCTGTTGCTGGCAAAGGGTAACAAAAGTGTCCCAAGATAATAACAGAATGAAAATGTAAAGTACTCTGTTGTGATACGGAAGCTAGCGGAAGAAGCATCTATATATAAATCTATGTGAGAAATAAAGTATTGGCAGTGTTAACTAGGGAATAAGTCTTACATTTCTCTTATTTCTCTCAATACTGAGCACATAGGAGGTAGCTGATAAATATTTTTTATTATTATTTCACTTAGAATATCAGAAAAAAGACACTGTCTCTCCTGGGAGAAAATGTCTATGATTTTTATTATAACTGTCTATCAGCAATTTTTTTCATTGTTTGTGATAATTATTTTAGAAATCTTTTCCCTGGACTGCCTCTACTTATTCCTCTGATTTTTAGCCCCCACCTGTATGCTAATGATTCCCAAATGCAGATACACAGCCCAGACTTTTCTCTTTAGCTTCAGTCTATGTATGAAAACTATCTGCTGGACATTTCCAGATGATACTTCATGGGCACCCCAACTCAGAATGTCTGAAACTGAAGGCAGCAACTTTATTTAAAAAACTGCTCTTCCTTCTAAATGCCTGAGTCAACAAATTCATCTATTTCCCTTCTTAAATACTTCTTGAATCTGTTGTCTCTCTTCTATCATGGTTACCGATACCCTATTCAGACCCTCATTATATCACACTGGAAATACTGACATAGCCCCCTACATAATTCCTCTGCAGCCAGTTTTGCTATCTTCGGGTCCATTCCCCACTCCTGGCTGCCATTTCCCTCCTTAAAGCCTTTCAGTAATGGTCCTCCATCCCCACAGGATAATGTCATAGTTTTCAGGGCTCCACATGACCTCCCCCATGACTGCCTCTTCAGTGTCATCTTTGCCCTCTTCCTGCCATCTGGTTGAGACCCCATCCACAACAAACTGCTTACAGTTGCCCACATGCTGTTCTTTTTCTCACCAGTATGCTTTGTTCTTTTTTAAGTTTTTATTGGAGTATAGTTGATTCACCAGTAGGCTTTTGCTTTTTTTTTTTTTTTTTTTTTTTTAGGAATTGTTCTCTTCTAAATAACCTACTACCATCCTCACCTCCCATTCACCAGCCAAATTAGGCCTGCTTCTGCTCTGTTTGTAGTATAATTATCTGTCTTCTCAACTGCACTGTTAATTTCTTAAGGGCAGACATACTCTTATTCAGTTTGTAACACTTGGGCTAGTAGTATATTTGGTATATCATAGACACTCAGACATTTTTGAAACGGGTACACTTTTAGAAATGTCTTATTCTTGAAAACTACATGTTTTTAAGTTTTAAATTTTATTTCATTGTATTGTGAGTGATCCCTTTAATAGCTCAAATTTGGTAAATTCATGTTTACCAAATCACATTTAATCCATATATATGTAATTTTCTCGTTAAAATAATCATTTATTATAATGATTATATCATTTATTATATTCTGTTTTGCAATATGTTTCAATAAGTTACCCAAAAAAGTAATATATGCTGACAATATTATTGCAGAAGCCCTGTCTCATGAAAATATAGGTTTCTTTCATCTATATATATAGATGAAAATATAGGTTTCTTCTATATTATATTAATATTGGTAGCTCTTTATTTATGAATTTACTACACCCATAGCAGGAACAAACTGAATAAAATAAATAAACTGAAGTCCAGCTTTCAGTCCTTTACCCATCCAAATCAGTCTTCTTTATATTTTTTCCTAGTTGAAAATACCTTTCAATTAGCAGATATTTTCTTGAGTAGTGAACAAGGTCAGATACATATTCCCCAAGTGAAGAACAAATTATAGTTGGGCCCATGTTTATATTTGTATTACAGATAAGTTCTATACATACCCACAATAGGAACTAATTAAATAAAAGACAAGCATGTTGCAGCTATGAATTTTTCAGATAAAGGAAATACAACCTTGCTTATTGAAAGGAGCCTAACATTCTTTGTTACAATAAGCTCAGCAGCAGTACATCTTGTCTTAATCCACTATTTCAATCCAAAGCTAGCTAAATATTGGACTGTAAGGACAGTAAAAATTTCCCTGCTATATAATTTAACTGTCAGTTTGTTGGATTGGTTGGTTTGTTTGTTTTGATGATTTACTTCTAAGAGACCTAGAAGTTATATTTGTCTCTCCTCAAAGTAAATCTCTTATGGGCAGTGATTACCAGAATATAGATGGATGTTGGATACTACAAAATCTAGTATTAATGATTTCAGACCTTTTCTTATTATCAAAATATTTCAGTTCATCCTAATATTTTTTCTTATAAAAATATCAAATCTTTTGGAAAATAAGCATGGATATATGAAAACTCACTTTACAGGCTACCTTCAAGGAATTGTTTTTACAATTGAATTGTTCTTTAAAATTGTAATTAATATTCTTTTTGGTGTTTGCATAATATTCAAATATACCTTTACTATTAAAAAGGACATATTATAGCAAGATATACTTTGTTGACAGAAAATCTATTCCAGAGATACATATAATATAAAAAGAGGACTCACCATGAAAATATATACAAGATTTGAAATAAAGCATTAGTTTTAAAAACCAAAGAATTGGTATCTGGGAGTCTTGATGTAGAGGATAGAGTGGAAAACAGATGAGAGCCTCTCAGACTAGGACTGTATGTTAGGTCTCCAGGAAGGGACCTCACCTGCCAGGTGGGTCTTTACTAAATAAAGCCAAGTAAACTTCATTCTCAAAAATTTCAGAAGAGTGGGGATCTTGGTCTGTTTCATTCATTACTCTATCCATAATGCCTAGAACTACGTCTAGCACAAAGTAGATGTTCTATAAATATTTGTTGAATGAATGAGTGATGACAGTAAAAATGAGCATGTCCTCAACCAGACCAAAGAGTTGCCACACATTGACCTTACAGCACTCAGAGCATCAGTTATCCTCTCTCTTAGTTTCAGAAAATACTTGGAAGTAAGAGAACACTCTCTTTCCCTCTTAAAATAATCTCCTCTCCCTCCCCTACTTTACAAAGATCTGAAGGTTTCTCTTTAGGACTGGACATATCTGCAAGTCTATAATGAGTTAAATATTTTCATCAAAGCTTTTCTCATACCACCATGCTGATACACATGACCTTCTTAGCTACAACATCCTTTATATACCATTGTTTGATTGAGCAACTCCTATTCCTTTTTCAAAACTCAGATTAGACATGTCTTCTAAGAAGCTCCTCTCTACCCCTCAGTCAGTCTGGGCTAGGTGCCCCTACTATGTACTGCCATAGCTTCTTCTATATGTCTTTTGCAACTTCCCAAACCAGACAGTTTCTGAAGAAGCATATTAGAACTAAATCACCTACGGCATCACACCCCATATTATATGGTTTCAGAAGTTAGCTGGCTGGTAAAGTGTAATTGGTGTGATTTGTCATACATTATAATATGTAATTGTGTATCAGAGACAGCAAAAAAAATTGTTTTAAATTTCCAGTTGAGGTACCCATCTATTTAGCAGCAGTAACCCAATTTACATTTTTTCATTTACATGAGTAATTGGTTACCTGTGCAACATGAGTTATTGACCCCCATATTTTAAATTTATTCCGGTGAGGTTTTTGTGACCATTTAAAATTGAGGCCCCAGACATGTACCTGCTAGCCTGCCCCTAGTTCTGGTCTGACCTGGGTCCCTGGCCAAATTTTGAGAAGTAAGGAAATGCCATTATATCGCATAAAATATCAGATATCAAAATGAATATAGACATGTCTTCAAGAGACATAAACCAGAAATACTTACTTAAAAACGTACATATTCTATGCCATCTTTCCAAACTTTAATATACAGAGGTCAGCAATGTACAAAATGAAAATCCTTTTAAAGTTGGAGTACGGTACCTTGCTCTCTCAAAGCACCATATTATTAAATAACTCTTAGAAAGAATTTTAGGAAAAATTGAGAAACCTTGCCTTCATACCAATTGGCCCATCAGTAATATCTTAAAAATTCATGTCACTGATGGTAGGCGGCTATTTCTCTTCTATACACTAGCCATGTCAGGCAAAAAAATGTATAAACGTTCCTTTCAGACCACCACAAAGTAAATAAACAGATCATCCAAGGATTGTGAAATCCAGTGTTTCCACCTCAGATATAGCACATTTGTAATATTTTTCCATTCTGAGAACTTAAACTTTTTACTTTCACACTTTTTTCTTTATTTTCAATAAAGAAAACCCTTTTGATGTAGGATGCATCATAAAGGGTCATTAATTCAGTACAGTGCTTTGAGTCACCCATTCTTATTTGATATTTAGGAGAATAATTTTGTGACCTTCTAGATTTAGGCTATTAAAATTCATACTTCATAAGACAGTATTGAGTAGTCAATTTAGTGTTAAATTTTTAGACTGAGGGGAAGGCCAGAATAAAAAATGTGTTAACTTCCTTGAAAATCTATAAGAATCAAATAAGTGAAAAAAAATTTAAATCAGCCTAATTTCTAGAAAGATTCTAAACAGTTATCAAGTATTCTAATAAAACTTAAGTCTGAAGAGATTTCTTCCACATTTAAAAAAAAAAAAACTGCCATTTTTTCCTGCCCAGCCAGGAGTTAGAGTAAGTGAAACAAGAGGGCCTAAAATTCAGTAATTTAAAAGGTAAAGATGTAAAACCCAACCTTTACTGTGTTGAATAAAACCCAAAAATCCAGACGTCTTCTGATCTTTACAGAGCTCGTAGCAACTCTGTAGCAACAGAAACTTTATAACGTTTCCTGATGACAGCGGCTGTACAATGGATTTTGAATAAGTCTGGTGTAGTGTTTAGTACAGTGAAAGGGGCTGGGTTGTTTTATGCTTTGAGTTGGCATTTTACCAAGGAAAGAAGTTTGTTGGTGGTTTGTTTTCCCCTCTTATGTTTAAGTGACAGAGTACCGATTAAAATGAGCATTTTTTCATGTTTATTCTTACTTGGTCTTTTTCTGAGCAAGATACTCAGTAAAATGAAAGCCAGATGCTTTTACACCTACACACTATATTGCTGAGCAAATCATTTATGGAAGGGAAGGCAAGATAAAGTTGCTTTTAAGAGTCCTTTAACATATCAGTTTGATAACTAGCAAAACACCTCTACTGCCATTAAATATTTACCAAGACTCGGCTTTGGGCAGGGGGGCAGTTTGGCGTAACAAATTTGACTCTGTGCAATGCCATTGATTAGCTATCAGAAGGACATAGTTAATAAATAACTTTAGGTATTACAGAGCACTCTACATTCTTGTCAAATATTTTCTCTGAAGATGACCTAAAAAAAGTCAGTTACAACCAGCATTCACCCCAGCAATGATTGCACAAGCACAACTATGAAAGAAATAAAGGCCAGGCAGATCAGTTGAGCAGTAAGTACTTAGGCAATCTTTCCTAGTGACTGTTGTCATTGCTGCTGGACTTTAGAACTGAACATGTTTACATTTAATTAGAAAGGACACACAGTTTACAGCACAGTAGCTATCAATATCAGATCAGAATTGATTTCCGCTTTCTCCCCAGTGATTGCTTCCTTCAACCTAATTAAAAAAGGCATATAACCAAAATGACTCACATAAATTTTAAAGCAAAGTAAACAATATTTCCTGGAGACCAAAACAAAAGTAAATGACATTCATCCTGATTATTAGCTACATTTTTTTGAAAGAATTCTGATGCCTATAAATGTGCTATAAGGCATGTTTTAGTGTTATCAGACTGCTGATAAACCAAGTATTCCCTTCTGAAGAAACCTGAATGAATGCTTTACTGAGTTCTTTAGCTCTCAAAGAAACAATAACCTTACTTTTATCTTCATAATCCCTAAAACATGTAGATAAAGTATTCTGATAGAAGTTTGGACTGATTTTATTCATGTCTTCAATTTTCACATATTATAAAGAGCAACTGCTAAAAAATATAACAAAATAATTAACAGATTGATTTCCTTTTAAATAAGATGTATACAGCACATGTGTAATTTCCTAAAAAATAAGGAATCATTCTGGTGTGTGTGAATAACATTTCTCTACAATTACCATAGCTAAAATCATGAACAAAATTCTGATAAAAGATAATTTCTTAGAACTCTTCACTATAAAGAGAACTGCTTTAAATTTCACAAGCTAGCGTTTGTTGATTACACTAAATTATGGTAAAAATGTTTGTTTTTTTTTAATTATTTATTTATTTGGCTGTGTCGGGTCTTAGTTGCAGCATGCTGGATCTTCATTGCCGCATGCAGGATCTTCTTGTGGCTTGCAGGATCTTTAGTTGATCCATGCGGGATCTTTAGTTGCAGCATACAGGATCTTTCACTTGTGGCATGTGGGATCTAGTTCCCTGACCAGGGATCAAACCCGGGCCCCCTGCATTGGGAGCATGGAGTCTTAGCCACTGGACCACCAGGGAAGTCCCTAAAAATGATTTTAAATCAGAGATATAAAGGAAAATAGGAGAGATGTAGAGGTTACCCCCAGGAGGATTGTGTTACAGCTCTCCTTCTTCCTTCTCTATGCATCTGCCATGCAATCCCATATCTAGAATGGAAGGCTATCAAGATGTAAGGAAGTAAAGAAAGATTCAGATTAGAAGCAGGCCTTAAGTAACATTAATTAATCAATTTACAAATATAAAGCAGTTCTTCCAGGCACTAAAGATAGCGTAGTGAGCAAAACCTCTATAAGATCAAACATTTTTATCTGCTTTGGTTACTGATGTATCCTCAAGCATTTAATTTGTACTTGGTACTATATATGTCTAGTTGCTCAGTAAATATTTATTGAATGAATGACTCCTTTCAAGGATTATTTCACTACAAGCAAATGTTCATTCATCCACCAGGGGGGAGTCCAGTAGCACTTGTTTCTAGTATTCCAGGAAAACTGCTGAAATCCACAATGGTGCCATAGTAATGAGAGTCAATGTAAAATCTCCTTCCAGAAGAGAATAATTCGTCAGAGTTATTTTTGCTTACTTTTCTTTCCTTCATTTTCTTTTTAAATCTTAGGCTTTTTATTACTCTTAGTGTTCATAAAGCAATCAACCTGGAAGCCACATCAGTTAACTACAGACCAGTACTACATATCCATAGTTTATATTCTGCTGGGCACATACCAATCACAGAGATTCTAGTCAACCATTAAAACATTAAAAAAATTAAGAACCACATGAAGCAAGCCTATGGAACCAGTAATTAATTAATCAATTCCACAAATATTTATTAAATCCTTTTCTGGGCACTAGAGATCAAATGGTGAAAAAAAAAAAAATCGCTTAACATCTATCCAGTTGGAAGGTCAGAGTACTATAGGAACACATGAGAGGATCACCTAATCTGAACAACAGGTCAGATTTCTTAGAGAAACTCATATCCATGCTGAGATCTAAAGGATGAGTAGGGGCTAGTTAAGTAAAAAAGGTAAGGTCAGTGTTCTAGGGGATATGAAATTTGTTCATCCTGGCTTGAGTATAGAGGTAAATAGGTGAATAAAGAGAAATGAACTGGATAGAGAGGCATGAAGAGTTTTGTAAAGGATGCTTAAAGGAATTTGGACTTTATCCTCAGAGCAGTGAGGAGTCATTGAAGAGTTTTAATCCAGGTCGTCATATATTCATATTTGTGCTTTAGAAAACTCACTCAAGGCAAAGAGCAAGTGAAGACTATTGAAGCAACCCACTGAAGAAAATAGTAGCAGGCACTCTAAATTATGATAATGGTAATGGAGCTGAAAAGAATACTAGAAAGATGCAAGGGATTGATTAGATTGATCAATCAAAAGGATTGATTAGATTTTTAGGTGAGAAATGGATGTCAAGGATGATGCGTAGGTTTTGAGCGTGAACACTGAGTAGAAAGTGATGCCCAGGGAGAAGGGAGGGAAAGAAAGGGCTGATTAGTAGAAGGATATAAAATGAGATCATGAGTTTCGTTTTAGACATACTGAGTTGTAGATATTTGCAGGATGGTCAAGTGAAGATGTCTCCTAGGTAGTTGTGTAGATCTGGTGCTCAGGATAGAAATCTGATCTGGAGAGAAAAACTTCCAAGTTAGGAGTCATTAGTGAAATAAATGATTGAGTGAAGCCATGGGACTGGGTTGAAATCAAGGGAGAGTGGCTAGAATGACCAACAGTTAACCAACAGTTAAGGATGCCTCCAAAGGAGATTAAGAAGCATCAAGAAATACTTTTGATGAAGCAGAAAACCAGAAGTGTATTTTCATAGAAAACAAGGAAAGAAGGCATTTCCAGAAAGAATTGGCTTCTCATAGGTCCTATAACATAAAGATTGAAAATGTCTTTTATACTGAGCAACAAGATCTTTTCTGGAGCAGTTGTGGACAGAGCAGATGGTAGAGCCTTGAATAGAATTTGAGGTGAAGACAGCAAGCACAGACAATTTGATTCTAAATGAGATGATCCCAAACTAGGTCCAAGAGAAATCCCATCTTTTAGACCAGACTAGCATACCTTTGAACTTAGTCAGAATCCCTGGCAGAAAACAAAACAAAACAAAAAAATCTTCATAAGTGGAATATCTGACCCAAGAAAATAAATAAAAGGTGAGTTCTAGAATTTTATTTGCTAGATTTAAGCCTCAGTATATAGTTCCATGCTCTCTTGAAATTCCACTCAGAAAAGGAGCAAGGTGCATCTTAGTGGTTAGAGGCTGTTTGTCATGTAAGGTGATGAAGAGACACAAAACACCCCCTGGCCAGAGCAGAGCAATTGTTTGAAAAGGCAAATCTTGTTCCCCTCTCTTTAAAATCCTTTAGCAGCTTCTCATTTGCCTTAAGAAAAAGACCAAATTCCTGTTTGGTCCTCATGTTCCAAAAGGCCCTCTATGATCTAGACCCAACCACTTGTTCACTGATACAAGCACTGGTTGTAACTGGGCTTCATTGAGCTCATCAGCCATCCTTTCTCTTATTATAAGGCCTTGGCACGTGTTCTTCCCTGTGCCTGAAATGCTTCCTTCACCTCTCTTCTAGTTAATACCTACTCTTACTTTTAAATTTCAACTCAAATGTCACATCCCTTCCTTTATAGCACTTAAAATAATTTGAAATGTGTGTTTAGTCACTACTCTAGCTCTAGCTCTAGCAAAGTGCTCAGAACACAGTAGTCATTCATTTACTTGAGGAAGGGAAGCAGGGCCTGACGTGTCACCATGCTGCCACCCAATTCCAAGTAAAACAAAGCACACGCTTCCAGTATGCATACTGACTGAACCCTATTCAGCAATTCAATTAACCAAATAACTGTACAGCAACAGCTGTGTATCAAGCACTGTGTGTTTGTAATGGTCTCATAAAATGAATTTATTTAAACCTCGTAGCTGAGATCAGCATCAGTGCTTATCCTAAGCTTTATATAATGTGAAATAAAACTATATATCTAATAGGACTTTATTTACTTTTCCTAAGGGAGTCACTTAGGATCACTAATAAAATAGAAAAATATTTACCCTATGTAAGAACAGTTGGTTAGGGCTTCTCCGACGGCACAGCGGTTAAGAATCCACCTGCCAATTCAGGGGACACAGGTTTGAGCCCTGGTCCAGGAAGATCCCACGTGTCACGGAGCAACTAAGCCTGTGCGGCACAACTACTGAGCCTGCAGGCCTAGAGCCCGTGCTCTGCAACAAAAGAAGCCTGCGCACCACAATGAAGAGTAGCCCCTGCTTGCTGCAACTAGAGAAAGCCCATGCGCAGCAACAAAGACCCAATGCAGCCAAAAATAAAAAAATAAATTAAAAAAAAACGAACAGTTGATTATTTGAGGTTTTTACATTTTTAGTAAAATCATTTATTCGTGCAGATGGTATGGGACATAGTTTTCAGTAGTTGAGCAAACTTCTCAGCCATCTGCTAAGAAATTGGCTAATGAGCTTGTGCCAAGCTCCTCAAAAATCTTTTTCTCTAGAACTGACCCTTATGCGGGTGACACTCTTCCTTTGTGTGACTGTTCTTAGATGGAGTACCCATTTCAGTAGAATTAGGATGACACATTATGATATCTGGCATTTAACTAGGCCTCAGCATTGTGAGCTCACTTATACCTAGAGATGACTGAGTCCAGTCTTCTACATTGTGCAGGGATTTCTTCTACACTATTTCTGACAGCTTGTTATCTAGTGTCTACATAAATATGACATCTCATCACAGGTAGGGTTTACCCTACCTGATAAGCCCTCCTGTGGAGATGCGTCAGTTTATAACTTATAACAGACATAGCTAAATTCAGGTGTGATTAGGTCTGATTTGGCTATTATGCCATGGCTGGCTATGCTTGCCCTCTTTTCTATCTGATGTCACTTTTGATTCCTACTGGCCTTACGGTTAGTCAACCTTCATTAATACTGTGTGTGTGTGTGTGTGTGTGTGTGTGTGTGTGTGTCTTGGGAGGGTGGGATTTAATAGACTTTATTTATTAGAACAGTTTAGATTTACAGTAAAATAGAGATAATACAGAGCTCTCATATACCTCCTCCCACAGGTAGTTTCCCCATTATTAATATCTTGTGTTGGTGTGGCACATTTGTTACAGTTAGTGAAACCATATTGATACATCATCATTACTTAAAGTCCACAGTTTACATTAAGGTTCACTCCTTGTGTTGTACCATTCTATGGGTTTTGAAAAATGCAAAATATCATGTACTCACTGTTACAGTTTCATACAGAATAGTGTCACAGCACTTAAAAATAAAAACATGCGCTTTTGCCTTTTTATCCGCCTCTGCCTCCCCCTGAACCTTTGGCAACTACTGACCTGTTTACTGTGTCTGTAGTTTCGCCTTTTCCACAGTGTCATATAGTTGGAATCATGCAGTATATAGCCTTCCAGACTGGCTTCTTTCACTAAGTAACATGCATTTAAGTTTCCTCCATGTGTTTTCACGGCTTGATAGCTCACTTTTTATCAGTAAATGATATCCCATTGTATGGATGTACCACAGTTCGTTTATATATTTGCCTATTGAAAGATATCTTGGTTGCTTCCAGTTTGGGGAAATTACGAATAAAGCTGCTATAAACACTCACGTTCAGGTTGTTGCGTAGACATAGGTTTTCATTACTACTGGGTAAACACTTAGGAGCACGATCAGTGTATCATATGGTAAGATTATGTGTAGCTTTGTAAGAAACTGCCAAACTGTCTTTCAGAGTACCTGTACTATTTTGCATTACCACTACCAATAAGCCGGAGTTCCTGTTGCCCCACATCCTCACCAGAATTTCGTGTTACTCCTTTTCTGGATTTAGCTCTTCCAATAGGTATAGTGGTATCTCACTGTTTTAATTTGCAATTCCCTGGTAGCCTATGATGTTGAGCCTCTTTTTGTATGTTTATATGCCATCTGTATTTCTTCTTTGGTGATATATCTGCTTCTTTTCTCTATTTTTTAATTGAGGCTTATTTTCTTATTGTTGCATTTTAAGAGTGCTTTGTATATTTTGCATACTAGTCCTTTACCAGATATGTATTTTTCAAAGATTTTCTTCAGTCTGTGGATTGTCTTTTCATTCTTTTAACAGTATGTCTTGCAGCATATAAGTTTTTAATTTTAATAAGGTCTAACATCTGTTTTTTTCATGGATTATGAAAACTCCATGGTGTTGGTGTTGTATGTAAAAACTCATTATTAAACCCAAGATCACCTCAGTTTTCTCTTATGTTATCTTCTAGATGTTATATAGTTTTTCATTTTACTCCTTAGGCCTATAACACATTTTTAGTTACTTTTTGTGAAAGGTGTAAGTTCTTGGTGTAGATTATTTTTTTTCTTGTATGGATGTCCATTTGTTCCAGCACAATTTGTTAAAGAAAAGGCTATTCCTTGTCCATTGAATTGCCTATGCTTTTTTGTCAAGATCAACAATGTCAATGTTGACCATTGTTGTATGGATCTATTTCAAGGCTCTCTATTCTCTTCAACTGATCTGTTTGTCTCTTCTTTTGCCAGTGTAATGCTGTCGTGATTAAGCTTTAAGTCCTGAAGTTGGATGGTGTCAGTCTTCTGACTTTGTTCTCCCTCAATATTGAGTTGGCTGTCCTAGATCTTTTGCCTCGCCATATGAACTTTAGAATCAGTTTGTCAACATGTACAAAATAATTTTCTGGGCTTTTGATTGGCATTGCATTGAATCTATAGAACAAGTTAGGAAGAATTGACATCTTAACAATATTGAGCCTTTTTATTCATGCACATGGAATATCTCTCCATTTATTTAGGCCTTTGATATCTTTCATCTGAGTTTTCCTCATATAGATCCTATACATATTTTGTTAGATTTATATCTAAATATTTTGTTTGAGGGCGTGGTAATATAAGTGGTATTATGTTTTAATTTTAAATTGGAATTGTTCACTGCTGCAACATAAGAAAACAATTGACTTTATATTAACCTTACATCCTGCAGCCTTGTTAAAGTGACTAATTAGTTCCAGGAGTTTTGTTGTTTTATTTTCGTTGAGTCTTTTAGATTTTCTACATAGGCAATCATGTTATCTGTGAACGAAGACAGTCTTATTTTTTCCTTCTTAATCTGTATACATTTTATTTTATTTTATTGTCTTATTACATTAGCTAGGACATCCAGTACTGTGTTAAACAGAAGTGATGAGAGGAGATATCCTTGTCTTGGCCCTGATTTTGGGGAGAAAACATCTAATTTCTCACCAATAAGTATGATGTTAGCTGTAGGGTTTTTTTTGTAGATGCTCTATATCAAGTTTAGAAATTTCTTCTCTCTTCCTAGTTAGCTGAGAGTTTTTATCATGAATGGATATTAGATTTTCCAGTGCTTCTTCTGCATTTATTAGTATGATCAAATGATTTGTCTTCTTTAGATTGTTTTGTAATGGACTATATTAATTGATTTTCTAATGTTTTATTCCGAGAATAAATCCTACTGGATAGGAGTGCATAATTCTTTATGTACTTTGTTGGGTTCGATTTGCTAATATTTTGTTGAGGATTTTTGCATCTATATACATGAGAGATAATATTCTGTAGGTTTTCTTTTCTAATAATGTCTTTATCTGGTTTTGGTGTTAGGGTAATGCTAGACTCATAGATTGAGTTAGAAAATATTTCCTCTGTTTCTACTTTCTGGAAGAGATTTTAAAGAATTGGTATAAAAAAAATTGGTATCATTTCTTCCTTAAATGTTTGATTAACTCCTCTGGGCCTCGGGTTTTCTTTTTTGGAATGCATTGACTATTGATTTAATTTATTTAATAGGTAAAGGCTTATTCAAATTGTCTATTTCTCCTTGCGTGAGTTTTGGTAGTTTGTATCTTGCAAGGAATTTGGTCCATTTTATCTAAGTTATTAAATTTGTGGACATAGAGTTGTTAATAACATTACTTTATTATCCTGTTAATGTCCCTGGGATCAGCAGTGATGACCTCTCTTTCATTTCTGATATTAGTAATTTTTATCTTCTTTCTTTTTTCTTGGTTAGCCTGGCTATAGGTTTATTGATTTTATTAATTGTAATAGGCCAAAAATGCCTCCCCAAAAGATGTCCACATTAAATAACTGGAACCTTTGTTACCTTATGTGGTAAGGAGATGTAACAAATCTCCAAACACTTGGGAACATTCAACAACACGTTTCTAAATAATCCATGAGTCAAATAAGAATTCTCAAGGGAAATTTAAAAATATATATGGAAGTGAATGAAAATAAAAGTACTGCATAGCAAAATTTCTGGGACATAGCTAAGGCAGTGCTGAGAGTGAAATTTTTAGCACTAAATACATGCATTAGGAAAATTGGAAGTGTATCAAATCAACAATCTAAGGTCCTACCTCAAGAATCTGGAAAGAGAACAAAAAAATAAATGCAAAGCAAACAGAAGGAAGAAAATATTAAAAATAAGAACAGAAAAGGGCTTCCCTGGTGGCCCAGTGGTTGAGAGTCTGCCTGCCGATGCAGGAGACACGGTTTCATGCCCCAGTCCGGGAAGATCCCACATTGCCACAGAACGGCTGGGCCTGTGAACCATGGCTGCTGAGCCTGCGCGTCCGGAGCCTTTGCTCCGCAACGGGAGAGGCCACAACAGTGAGAGGCCCGCGGACCGCAAAAAAAAAAAAACAGAAGCACATAAGAGCAGAGAGAAAACACATTATGAATATCAGGAATGATAGGATATCACTATGGACTTCGCAGAGATAAAAACAATAAGAGATTACTATGGACAGCTCTACATGCATTAAAATGGCAATTTAGAAGTAACAGACCATTTCCTAAAAAAAACTCTTATTCCATTATTGATACATGCAATAACCTGAATGAATCCCCAGAGAACTATGCTGAGAGACAACAGAAAATCCCCAAACCTTTCCATTTGTATAACACTCTTGAAATGACATTATAGAAATAGGAAACAGATTAGTGGTTCTTAGGGTTTAAATAGGGGATGGAGTGGTAAGGAAGTAGGGAAATATGAGGCATCTTTGTGGTGATATAACTGTTTCGTATCTTGACTGTATCAATGTCAATATCTTGGTGGTGCTATTATACTATAATTTTACAAAATGTTACTTTTGGGGGAAAGTGGTAAATGACATGAGGGATCTTTCTGCATTATTTCTTACAACTGCATGTGAATTTGTAATGATCTCAAAACAAAAATGTTAATCTTTAAATATTCCTCAAAAATGGAATGGAATGGAGTGTGGATGAGGGAAGCAATGGAGAATATGAGGCTGCACATAAAGATAAGGAGAAAAGAAAGGGAAATAAAACTGATGTGACTCTTCTATAATACTAGAGCCCACTTATTCGAATGGAGCATTTAAGCAACAATATTCAATAAATACTTTTTGTCTGCCTCTTATAGAGAAGCCACTGTGCTAGGCCCTCTAAGGAAATAAAGAAGAGTAAAAAATGGCCCCTTCCTTCAATAGCATTAGACTAAAGTAAGGAAGATAAAGTGAGTATAAAGTAGCTATAAAGGATAGTAGAAAGTGATGAATATAATACAAGGGGTATGGAAAGGGTATGGAGCTTAGAGGAAGTAGTGTCTCCTTGGGTAGGATATGGGAGTGTGACTTCATGACGGTTGTGGCAGTTCATCTGGATCTTGAAGTGTAGTGATCGGGCGCTTAGAGGGGTAGGGAAATAGAATTCCAAGTGGAGGCAACAGTGTGAGCAATAATCCCAGCGTGAAAAGTGTGAGGGCAGTTTTAAAGAACAGTTTATATGTCCATTTGGCTAGAATAAAAGTTTTTGATAGAATAGTTAGGAAAAAGTCTGGAAAGAAAACTAGAACAGAATTCTGGAGCACCTTGAATGTCAGACTAAAACTTGGGACATAAACCTAGAATTCTATATCCAGTGAAATTGTCCTCCAAAAGTGAAGGAGAAATAAAGACTTTCTTAGACAAACAAAGACTGAGGGAATTTGTCACCAGTACACCTGCCTTGAAAGAAATGTTAAAAGAAGTTCTTTTGAGAAAAGGCAATCACAGTAAGGTGGAAACTCAGATCAAATTAATTCATGCAATAAACCAGGAAGTAAAAACAGACACTGTCCTTTCAGGAAATGTATACTGAGGACAACGTAGCACATACTTCTGGTTTCCATACTCGCTTTGTCTTTATTTATTTTTATTCAGTGAAACAAGCCAAACCTGCCTCTCTTTTTTTTTTCGGAATGATTTAATAATATTATCAGTAAGTGATAAAGGTTAGGAAAACTAGTTTAGTTCTCCCAATTCATGAAAAACCTGTAGCAACAGTTGTTTTTCATCAAACTACTTATAAAATATCTAAATATTGTATGAGACCTTATACAGAATTAATTAGAAATAAATTATTTCTTAAAAAATTATACAATGTATGAATGCTTGTTTTTTGCCAGGTATTGTGCCAGATATTTTCACATAAGTAGATCACCTTATTTTGTTCTCATGTGAACTCAGTGAGATTTTTCTCATTGTTTTAGAGTTGAGGAAATTAATACTTAAAGTTATAAAGTATTTTTCCCAAGGTCAGACAGAGTGAACAGCAAGACTGAAATTTAAATCTACTTCTTCAGAGTCCAAATCTGACACCTTTTCATTTACCAGATTTAGCATTCTTGACGTATTAGACTAGATAATTCTTTGTTGTGAGGGTCTGTCCTCTGCAATGTAGGATGTTTAGCAACATCTCTGGCCTCTATTCACTAAATGCTAGTAGCATCCCCCCCTCCAGTTATAACAGTGAAAAATGTCTCCAGATGTTACAAGATGTCCCTGAGGGACAAAATTACTCCTAGTTAAGAACTATTGGCCTGGGACTTCCCTGGTGACACAGTGGTTAAGAATCCGCCTGCCAATGCAGGGGACATGGGTTCAAGCCCTGGTCCGGGAAGATCCCACATGCCTCAGAGCAACTAATCTCGTGCGCCACAACTACTAATCCTGTACTTTAGAGCCCGCGAGCCACAGCTGCTGAGCCCGCACAACACAGCTACTGAAGCCCGCACGCCTAAAGGCCGTGCTCCGCAACAAGAGAAGCCACCACAATGAGAAGCCTGCGCACAGCAACGAAAAGTAGCCCCCTCTCACCACAACTAAAGAAAGCCCACACACAGCAAAGAAAACCCAACGCAGCCAAAAATTAATTAATTAAAAAAAAAAAAGAACTATTGGCCTATACTGTGACACCTCATCTCTAAATTTTTAATCCAAGAATATTTATTCAATTAAAATAAACAGTATATATAGATCACATGAATGCTTGAGCAATTACTGTAAGTAAATGAAGCATAAATAGAAGTGTAAGTGCATATAGTGGGATGGTGAATAAAGTGATCTCATGAAAGGACTTAAGAAATAGTTGATCATGGAAACAAGAAGCCAAGAAAAGTAGCATCAAAACTTGGTATAGATGGAAAAGTACTAGCTTGCAAGAATAAGATGAATCCATGTTTGACGTTACAGTTGAGAGTTCAATAAGCAGGTAAACACAAGTTGAGGGGAACATAAATATCTACAAGCAAAATGTAAAAGTGGATCATAAACCTGAAAATTCCAAGATATTTTCGGCTGAGGCAGTACAGAGAGTTAGGGATCAGGAAAATAGTCAGGATCACAGTCATGAGGGAACAGACCAGGAGACACTGAAATGAAGACAGAAACCACTACAGAAAGGAATCTATTACATGCTACTTAATGGTCTAATACCCATTGAATAGCATCTCCTACCTTGGCCTGCTGTTGGACTCAATGTGGTGAGCAGCCTAAGAGATAATGTATAGTCACAGTTGGTGTGGATTCAAATTATGATTATATGAAAGACTACTAAGTAAAAATATTTTTAAAGTCTCACTTTCTATACTAAATTAGAAACATTAATTCATTAAGAATTATATAATTTCAAAACTGGAAGAGTTAATTGAATTTTTTATATTACTTCATTATCTTCATGATAAATAGGGATGGTTACCATCCTATGTTAGTATTGTGTGAGCCACACTGTTTCTGAGAGTGATTTAACAGCTTTTCTGTTGTTTTATAATTTATTCTTCCTATAACTTAAAATATTTTCCCATACAGTGTCATTTAAGTGCCATTAAATTGTAATGCCACTGCTATACAAAAAAATGCATCTGAAAATCAATGCATCTCAATCAACTTTGAACAGAGGTTAAATGTGATATGACTCTGAAGAAAGCTAAACAATGTGGCCCTCTTGTCAATTTAGGGAAGAGCTTTCTGAGGGAAAAATCATCACTAAAACAAAAATGCACTTCAGTGGTTATAGATTTATACATGCTGGGAATATATCCTCTCTACTTCACTTTTATTCCTATAAGAAAATTTCCCTAAATTATGAACATTTTAATTTATTAAACTTATGAATGCATTCTTCCCATAAATAAAATTGCCCTATGTAATTTAATACACTGGAATTGGGAAGTAAATCACATGATGAAACTGAAAAAAACCACAAAGTATTGTAAGTTCTAAAAAGGAAAAGAGGTTCTATGAGACAGAATAACAAGGAGGGAACATCAAAATTTAGACTGAAGAGACATAAAAGGTTTATCTGAGAAAGTAGTATTTATGCTGAGACCTAGTGAATGAGTAGGAGTCGGTCACATAGAAGCGTGGAGGGAAAGGCATTTCAAAGAAATGCTTCAAGCAGGAAAAGCTTGCTGTACCTGAGAAATGGAATGTCTGCTAAAAGGTGGTAGGTAGAGAGACCGGATGATAGAGGGCTTTGTAGCCCATGGCAAGTAGGGGAGGATTCCAGCCCAGGAAGGAGGCTATGATGTGTGTCCAGGTTCTGGCTCTGCTAGGGTAAGGGTATGAGATTAATTAAATTACTTACCTCTTTGTTTCAGTTTTTTCATTAGTAAAAAAGTAATATTAATAGGACTCCCTTCCTAAGTTGTTGTGAGGTTTAGTGAGTTAAAATATGTAATTTGTTATCTTCAGAGATTTATTCTGAGTTTGATGAGGTGCTATTGCAGGATTTTGAGTGACGTTATCTAATTTATCTTTTTAAGAGATCACTCCAGCTACTGCTTCAGTTTGAGAAAGACTTGATGGGGATTTAAAGGTTTCCAAGGTATTTTGAATGACTAGTAGCTTTTTGAGCTTGAGAGTAAAGGGTCCCAGTTACAGGTCCATCTGAGAGAAAAATTAAAGTCAGGTAGTATAAATTTGCCAAAAAAAGGAAAAGACTAAATTAAATGGTAGAAAACTAGTAAATGATGAATGATTAGGCGATTAAATGGGGATAATATTGATTTTAATAATGGTGTGATTTTAAAAATTGAGTCATTGATTCTTAATATTTAATTGGTTATAATATACTAGATAGTGTTTTAGGTATCACAAACAAATGCAGAATTCCCAAACTATGCTGATCTACTTTAAGTTTTAAATGAAGAGCATAGGACTTCCCTGGTGGCACAGTGGTTAAGATTCCGCCTGCCAATGCAGGGGACACAGGTTCAAGCCCTGGTCCAGAGATCCCACCTGCCACAGAGCAACTAAGCCCATGCACCACAACTGCTGAGCCTGCGCTCTGGAGCCCACAAGCCACAACTACTGAGCCCACGTGCCACAACTACTGAAGCCCACACACTGCAATGAAGAGTAGCCCCTTCTCGCCACAGCTAGAGAAAGCCCACGTGCAGCAACGAAGACCCAGTGCAGCCAAAAATAAATAAAAATCCCTTTTTAAATAAATAAATGAGGAGCATATATTTAAGATTAAAAATATAAAGAATAGGGCAGGCTATGGTTTTTTTAACTGGACACAAAAAAGCACTGCCATTAATGGAATAATAATAAATTAGACTTCATTAAAGTTAAGAACTTACATTCATCAAAAGACAACATTAAGAGAATGAAATGTCACTGCACCCCCATTAAAATGGCTGAAGTTAAGAGGACTCGCAATCCCACTCTACGGGTGCATATAGAGCAACTGGAACTCTTGCTGATGTGAGAATAAATTGGTATGACCACTTTGGGAAACTTTGCAGTGTCTACTAAATCTGAACATATATACACCCTATGGAGGAATTCTGCTCCAGAAATGAGTACTTATGTCAGTTATATCTCAATAAAGCTGGGGAAAAGAAACAAAAGCCAAAAAGCAATGGGTACTTAGGTCCATCAAAAGACATATACAGGAATTATTCATAGCAGCAACAGTGGAATGGTTAAATAAGTTGCTATGTATTTATGTAATGGAATACTTCGTAGAATAAAATACAACAACAGGATGAATCTCAGAAACTTTATGTTAAGCAAAATATTAAGTCAGACAAAAAGTTCAAAAACAGGCAGTATTAATCTTGATAGAGGTTGGACTAGTGATTACCTTTGGAAAGGGGATCAACTGGGAGGACTGGAGTGTTCTGCATTTGTTCTGTATTTTATTCTTTACATTTTGTCAAGCTGAATACTTTGGATTGTGCAAATTATGTAATTTAAAATGTAATTAGGTACTTCCCTGGCAGTCCAGTGGTTAAGACTCCAGCCTTCCAGTGTGGGGGGACGCAGGTTCAATCCCTGGTCGGGGATGAACATGCTGTGTGACACAGCCAAAAAATTAAAGAAAAAAAAAATGAAATTGATATTTAAAGATAAAGAGCATAGACTTTTTAAAGGTTTTTTTGTTTTGTTTGTTTTTAGTTTCTTTCTTTCTTGGGTGTTTCAAGTAAACAAAGAGAGTAGATTGAAAGAAAATGGAAGTTGGAACAATGCAGAAAATATGAGAGAACAGAGAAAGAATGAGGAAAATGAGCAGGAGACATGAGTCTTTAAGCATATGGATTGGTAGAAAGAACCAAGAAGAATGAAATAAGGGTTAGATACATAACAAGATGAAAACCATGAAGGAAGATACTTTCTTTGCACTCTGCAAATCTGACAGTATACACCATTCTTATTTCATATATAGTAATCACTTGACCACAGTTTAGCAGCATCTCTCTTTTTAGGGACTAAACTGAATTCTGACATGATTTCTTTTGGTATGCTAAGTATCCCTGTCTCAAGTCCATCTTATTTCTGTGAGACACCTTGTCCAAAGTGAGCACCCTGGAGAGGCTTATAGGCTATTTAAGCAAAAAGAAGAAATTTATAATTACTTTAGTTTGAAAAGTTTTAGATAAAGTACCAGACTAGATATTCAGCCAGAGTTAAAGTTCCCTGACCAGCTTTCTGCAGCTTTAAGAATTATATTACTTTCTTTCAACATTATCAATCTGTATTATATAGTTAGGGTGTTTTACTTCAAGTCTCCCATCGACATTTCTTTTGTATGCATATACTGAAATGATCTTATTTAATAAAAAAAGAACATCTCCTGTGTGGATTTTAAATTTCCCATTATTAAATATTTATATTTTCAAAATGTCTTTATTTAATTGAGTGAGGTGCTTGGTGCCATTTCAAAATAACCTCAGGTGGTAGGTGTAATGACATATCAAAGATCTGACCTTTAGCATTTTAAGATTCTATTTGTCTGCATTTTCTTCTGCATTAATTTAGTCTTAATTTATATGCTGTTTCTCTGTATGACTTAATGAGTGGATGTATTTGGCATAAGATTCATTAACAAAAAGAAAATATATCTGAATACATATTATTTCTGTGCAGGTTGACTTGTGATTTTAACTTCATTTATATCTCAATTGTGACAAGTAGAAAATGCTGTGTATAAGGCTGATCAGTATTTGTACAAATCTCATTCATTCTCATTACGTGTTCAGCCGAATAGACCCTGGATCTCCTAAACTGATGCCCATTCTCTTACTTCTCACTTCTTTGCAGTCAGCTTATTATATTCTTTTATTTACCTAGAGATACTTTATTCTCCAGTTCTTTGCTATTCCTTTTAAAGAAAATTGAATGTAATATTTACACTGATACAATTAAATTAACATCCTGCAGCATCTTTTTGTATGCTTTGGTAGCAAAGATAATCATTTGTCTGGGTAGCTTTCAGCCTAGAAGCAGAGAAATGGATAATTATCAAGTATAATATTGTGATATAAAAATTATTTTTATTTACCCGTTTAAGTTATCTTTACTGATTTTTAGAAATGGGTATTTCTAACTGGAGATTTTTGTTAAATAGATTATTGGTCAGTCAGCCTACATATTTATGTTTAAATTATTTATTTTTATATTTTCTCAGTTTACACAAATCTTTATCCCAAGAAGAAAATCTGAAGGATCAGTTTAACCATACCCTTAATACCTATGAAGAAGCTTTAAAAAGTAGAGAGAACATTGTTTCCATCACTCAACAACAAAATGATGAATTAGCTACCCAACTGCAGCAAGCTCTGACAGATCGAGCAAACATGGAATTAGAGCTTCAGCACACCATAGAGGCCTCCCGAGCAGCCAATGACAAAGTTCAGAAGTAAGTAAAATGACCTTGCATTATTTCAAAAGCATGAAACAAAACAAAACAAAAGCACATTCTTTTGGCAACTAAATAATATATTATTTATGCTCTTAATAGTTTAAGACAAAAGTGGATTGAGCCAAATGAACTTTTTTAGACGGCCTGTCATATCTATATTTGGGGTCAAAAAGTCATTTACTTGCGAATCATGGTTACTATTTAGGGCAAACCATTTTTATTGAATAATTGATCTTCAGGAGTTCATGGAGGCCATACGATTAAAATCAGTTCATAGGTAATAGGTAATTAGCAAGGGGAAGAGACAGTCAAGTTACCAACTCTACTCATTTAGCTTCACAATAATCTTACTTGAGCTGAAATCATCTATGACCTTGCAATCTGAGACCTCTAGGCACATAGAATCCAGTACAGTGAAATTAATTTTCTTGGGTTGTTCTTCTGAAGTATTCAATACAGCTTTTCACAGTACATGATCACATTTATTTTCAATAATCTTTGCATTTTTATTAAAATTTAAATAAAGCTGCATAATCAGTCAGTCCTTAATGATAGATAGCAAAATATTAACAAATAACTTATCAGACAAGGAAGTCACTTGTTAATTTATGGGACTTGAACACTGTAGCAGAATTTTCTAAAGCAGCTTTAATGTAATAGAACTTGTCATTTTAACTGAGCCCTTTTGTATGTATTGTTAACAGCATTACATCATTCACACACCTAATTGAATTCAATTTCTAAGACGTACCTTCTTCCTTAACTATTTTTTTTTCAGTTTTACAGTATGGAAAAGTAGAGCTAACTTCAAGGTTTCTTACTTCTCAATACTTTTTGTTTGAAAATAAGTCATCTGAAACATTTCCTCAACATCCCTGAAATTATATCTTGATTACTAGCCCAAGATCAGGTAAATACGTAGTCAAGACTGTTTTAAAACAGATTAGGAATTAATCTTTAAGGTATATGTACCTTGAAACTTATGATTTATGGTGTTATATTTTATAGGTTTAAAGATTAAGTTTATATTCAGTCAGAAACTGTATCCGATTATTCACAAAGTATATTAACATTCTAAGAACCCCAGGATAGATATTTAGGTAGATCTCATTTCATTGTAAATTACAAATCAGTAACTTTTGACAGTCAAGATCGGATTTAGCTCTATTTGCTTAAAGGATACAAATACTTAAAAATTTCAAAGTTTTCTTTACCTGTAATCCTTTAATTTCTATACATAACTAAAATTCCCTAAAACAGTGTTTCCCAGAGAGCAATTAGATTTCTAAAAAAATTTGGAAATGTTGTCAACTTTTATTTTTTAGATCTCATCAGCTACTGTTATTATTTTTAAAAGAAATAACTTTGTACCCCAAGAAGTAGAAATAACATTTCTCAGATAACGCTTTAAATTAAATAAGTTTAACCTTTTGAAAAACTAACTATATTATCCTTATTCTTCACATTTAACAACAGATAAATCAAGACTTTTTAATGGAAATGGCACCAATCCATGGACAGAGTTTAAGTGCAACAATTTTGTCATTTACAAGAGTTAAATGTTAAATTTTAATTCAAATGTTAAATCTTTTATTCTGATTTCTAGCAATCAGACCTAGATGAAATATTATCAGGCTTTCTGTTTCATATTTAATCCACTATATTTCATCTTTAATTGCCCTCAAGTGTGCAGTGTATCTTCATTACAGTTAATGTGGGCATCAGCCTGTTTTGTTGGATATAAGATGATAACCTTCCAGGAAGCCAACTGATAAGACTTTGTTAGATATTAACAGGCATTTGTATTCTGTTAGGTATTAGTATTCTCCATATAATCTGAAATCACTATTACTAGCAATTATTTTTGAAGGTACTTTGAAAATATGTCAGTATTCCAGGCAATAATTAAAATTTAAATTAAAAAGGTCCACATTTCCCCTTTACCCTTCACAACCAAATTCCTTAAATAACTGATCTGTATTCACTACCTCTAGTTTTTCAATTCCCATTTGCTCTTCTACTACTCAATACACTATGGCTAGCTCTTATACTAAATTGTTCTTCTTAAGATTACCAGTAATTTCCTAATTATTGAATTCAATGGCCCATTCCTAATTATACTTTATCATAAAATTTATATATGAGCATGGTAAAATAAGTAAAGATGCTCATATATCTTCAACATGGTAATTTAAAAGCTCAGGCTCTGGATTCAGAATGCATAGGTATGTGAACTAGGACATTTTAAAACACTGCCTTGATGTGGGCAATAGTATGTGGACAGTAATACACCTACTTCATAATGTTGTAAGAATTAGATGAGATAATACGTGTGATGCTTTTAGAACAATGCGTGTTGCATAGTCCCTCCTTCTCTTGTCATTTCACTCATACTGCACTATCTCATTCTTCAGAAGGGCACTACCTTTTCAGGACTAATGCATTTATATACGTTGGCCTCTCTCCTTGGAGCCTTTTGCCCTTTTCCCTCATGAGAAACATATTCATCCTATGAGATTCAGTGCAGCATAAAAGATAGAGACAAGCTTTGTGGTCAAGTCAGACAGACCTGTGTTTGAGTCCTTGCTTTCCTACCTATTACCTGTGAGATTTAGGGCAAATTGCTTAACTCCTGGAAGCAAAAGTTTTTCAGTTAAAGAATTTGGACAGGGCTCCCCTGGTGTCCAAAAAAAAAAAAAAAAAAAAAAAAAATTTGGACAGTTATACTGGCTTCACAGGGAGAGTCGATGTGACTTTCCTAGTCCTCAGCAGTTTCAGAACTGTCCTTGTTCCCTCACTGTTTCTTATCATTCACGTTCACTTTGCCATCAGTCCCCGTTGTTTGCTGCCTAAGTATCTCCTGATTCCCTCCACCTCTTCCCTTGTTAATTGCATTAATTCAGGCCTTAATCATTCTTCATGACTACTGAAATAATCATTCCTCTAGACTATTGAAATAATCATAAAATTAGTTTACCTGCCTCTAGCTCTCTCAAGTTTATCTTCCTCACCACCACCAGAGTTAATTTTTCTAAAACAGAAATCAGGTTATATTATTTCCCCATTTGAAATCTTTCAGGAGCCCTTCAACCCCTACAAGTTAAAGTTTAAACAACTTAGCCTGATATAGGAGGCCTATCACTGGCCTTCTGCCATTGTTCTAGTGGCATCTCCTCACATGCCCCCTACCACAATATCTCTGCACAAGCTATTTCTTCTTCTTAGAACATATTCCTCCCTTTTAGTACCTGGCCAGATTTTTGTTATTCCTTAAATTCCAGTCTAAATGTTACCCCTGTGATGCTTCTTTATTTTTTCATTCTTTAATTCTTTTGTAATACTTAGTCCATACCTTTATTAGAGGTCTCAATCATCTAGATGTTATAATTGCTTTGTATATCTACTCTAATCCCTGTAAAATTACTCATTGAACTTTTCCAAGCCATAGACAGTGTTCTCCTCCTCTTTGTATCCCCATTGCCTCCAAATACTTGCACAGATGCCTGCTGTAAAGTGGGTGCTCCATAAATGCTTATGAACATATGAACTAGAACAATTTAATAGTTTAATAGAATGATAGAATAAAATAAAAGCAGATCAGGTCAGGAATGCACAGTAAAACTTCAGGTGTGCTCTGATGTGCTTTAAGCCCTAGATGAAGTTTTTTATCCCAGCCAAGTACCTAGAGCTCACAAGTTTCATAGAAGAGTATGGCACTGGCATCACCACTCCTTCCACTCTCCTCAGAGTTGGGATCTCTTACTTGTTAGTGATCAGCTTTTAACCCTTGTTCTAACCACCAACTTCCATCAAGTTTAATTACATTTAAAAGACCTGAAATCTTCAGCAATAGGACAGAGAGATCATATACTATTTCTAATAATTGTAGAATTTTAAATTTATATTTTATTTCTTTGAGAGTCTAACATTTTTCTTGAATTTTTTAACCTATAGGAGTATACTTGGAAAGTTGTACAGAATTACCATCCATAAACAAGCCAATGTTTATAGCAGATAGTCACTTATAAAGTAAAATGTGGTAAATGCCAGACCTCACTGCCCCAAAATAGCTTCTTGGCCCAGGTATCATAAAGCCTAAAATTTCACCAATGGAAATCCATTCCTTCACGTTAAGCATTACTCTCCTTAGGTACATCTCTTTAAAAAAATGTGTATGTTTGTGGAAGAAGAGCACATAGTGATTTAGCTTTTCAGATTACTCTTTTGCCGATCCTGGATGCACTTGGTTTCAGAGAGTTATGTGGAGGCTAAAGAGCAGGTTAAGAGTACGAGAACTTTGTGAGAGAAACTTCTTTTAATAGTTTTGCCCAGACCATCCATAATCCTCATTTATTAAAGAGAAAACTGACACACCAATCCACTAAATGATGTTTTTTATCATAAGAGGTTATGAAATCTGATTCTTTGTGCTATACTTTTCCATGTGTCTTTCCATCTACAGACATGCTTCTGGCCTAGAGCAAGTTTCCCAAAGGAATTTTTTAATGTATTTTACTAAATTTAACATGGTTAAGCTACACATAGTTACTTAAAATAAAAGTATTTACAACCAGACCTACATGGTTAGAAGACCTCTCAAAGATCTAGGTTTTACAATGAAATAACTTTTATCACATATCATCTTAGCCGTGGACCAGATTTACACTGGTACTGTTCAAGTTTCGTCATAAAATGTAACTATATAATAAATAGATTGGACTAAAAGATGTAAGAAAAAATTGTAAACTTTTAACAAATTTTCAAGAAAAAAAATTCATCAACTATTTAGAATTTTCTTTCTATGCTTTAAAAAAAATCAGTTACTTAACATTTGCACGCATTCTAATTTTTAACTGCATAATTAAAATTTCAAAGATCAGCATAAAACACTGCCTTTTGAAATATACGGCATCCTGTGTCTTTTGAGTGGTATTGACAGAAAGAAAAGAAAAGAACATGTAAAGCTAATAAAAAGTCTTTCCTGCCTGTTGGCCAAATACTGATTTCTATGAAGAAGTTGAGGTTACAAAGAAATCGTGAATTCTCAGCCTGGTTTCCCTGCTGATGAGTGAAAACTGTCTGTAGTTCTCTTCGAGGTATCAGGGGAGTCGCCATAGTGTCACACAAGGGTCCTTAGTGTAGAGCAAACATACTTTCCACAAACTCAGCTGCTTAATCTGTTTGCAGGTTGAATTATAAAACAGGGTAGATGACTCTGGGTGCTGGGAAGGGGAACAGAGCATTTCCACAGTTTCTTGACTTAAAAAAAAAAATACCTGCTATTCTTTTTTTTTTTTTAAGCCTACATTTTTCATCAAAAGACTTTACTAAACTTTGTAGTTTTGTTGCTATTTCCAGAATCTGATATTAACCATAATGGTTAATAATTAGTAAAATAATTGTGCTAAAATAGTCTTACATAGTTTAATATGAAAAGCATCAGTGAATTTTTTATATAATTACATTATGTTTTCATTAAAATTGTTCTGCTTCTTGCCAACTTTATCTTGATATTTTTCCTCTAAATTCTTGGTTGGACTACAAGTTGCAAAGCAGTACTAGATGTATCTGAACACTTTGTAAATACTTGTTGATTGAATCAAGGAATACATTTCATAAATTCTCAGCACAAGGTTTAAATCAATATTTAATATAATGTTGAAAGTTGACTTGGATTTATTAGTATTAGTAGAAAATGAGAGGATTTTAAATTTTTCTGGAAATTTCTTCAATCTTTTTTATGTTTGAGATTCAAAAAGCTCTGTGAAATATGATACATACCTCAGCAAATAATAAATCAAATAGTTAATTTATTTGTGCTAGTTTATGTACAGTTGAACACCCCAGTCAGCTTTGGAAGGCACCTTCTAAATCTAGATCTAATTAGATACAACTTTATTGTCATTTATATATGGAAGATGGACTCAGATTCCTCCTAAACAATTGTCGTAAAATGTAAAGCGTCTAGCATGCTTAATTTTTATTCTTGAACATGATATGTTTTTTAAGAATTTAATGTTCTGGGTTTTTAATCATAACACATGTTTTTAAATTAAATACATATTTAACTTATGAAATACAAGTCTTGTTGTACTCTATCAAACAAGTATGTATTTTATTAAAAATTTAATTCCATTATATATTTGTATAGTGGATCACCTTTCTTATCCATTGAGTACATAAAGTAGGTTTTCTTGGAGCTGCTTTTATTATATACAGAGATACCTACCATGTTTGATAAATGATATAATTATATTCATTTCTTTATAAAAACTAAAGAATTGAGGCTTATACCTTGATCTTCAAGGAATGTCTCACTTTGACATGGAAAAAAAACATAGTTTTAATTGTCTAGCTCATTTCTTTCTACCAGGGAAGAATTAATGTGGGATTATTAAAATTGAGAAATTCCAATGAAGTGGAAAGTGAAGGATCCAGGCTAAAGAAGAAAAGGGATTCTCTAAACCTAAGTATCTGCACTGTCCCTGATTAGTTCCCTTTTATAGTTAACTTTATGGAATGAATCATAAAAAGCATGAAAGTGGGGACTAAAAAGTTAAATTACAACATGGCTTCTTACATTTGATTTGCGTCTTCATTTCAGAATCTTTCTTCCAATAGGTGATCTAGAGTTGGGCTAGTATACATTTCAGCCTACTAAGATAGATAAAACATGTTTCAGATGATCACTATGGAGAAGAATGAGAGAAAAAGAGCAAAAGGGTTAAATAAGAGAGAGAGTCATACAGTTTTGGTTTAAGACTAAAAATGCAGGAATTTTTGTTGTTTTTCATTAATCCCAGTGTTACAGTAGTTGAAAGTCAGAGATAAGAATTCCTATTATTTTAGGGAAATTGTACGATGATCAAGTACACTTTAACTGAAACTTGACAGGCTGAAAAAAATACAACAGGAGTTCTTATACCGCAGAGGCATTCTAATGTGATTTTCACACATGTGTATGAAATGTAAGTTCCTTAGAGTGGTCATATGCTCTAACCAGTACCCTTTTCCTTGATTCTGTTCTTAGCTCCAGTTAAAAGCCTTCTTAACCGTTTAAACCTTGCTTCCAGGGTACTTCTGTGAAGATAGAACTATCTTACCTGAGAATACTTTTAGAATTGATAAAAATGAGATATATAAAGTGATTTGAACTTCCTAGGAAAGGTAACAATAACACTAACCACTAGTGTACTTTAGAATACTGCTGTTGTAGTAAAGGAAAAAAGGAAGCTATTGTAGAAATTAGATTTTTAGAAGTTTTCATCATTCCTGCCTGGATGTTGCTCAACCTCATTGATAACTCACTGGGAACATCCTCTTTTGCTTTCTCTATTCTTAAACACACAGATGAATGGATATAATGTATCTATCTGTTGATATAGAAAATGTCTGCATATTTATATAAATCAGGGTCTGAGTTTTTTTTAATGAATTGTCAGTATTCTCATCTAAAATCTGATGTACACTTCCTTACTAGGTATAGGTTTTATTCCCAAAATATAATTGAAAAATCTAAATTGAACCCAAGAGCAAGTAGAAATATAAATTTTACTTGGATTCTAAGACTCCATGTTTGATTATTTCTCCCCATTATTCCATGTTTGACTGTATCCCCCCACTAAGGGATTTTTCCCAAATGTACATTTGGCCCTCTAAATATAGAATGAAAGAATCTTGTTTATTTCAGGGTAACTCTGTCTGATAGTGAAATCATAAACAATGTCCACACATAAACTTCATTGTTGATCATTTACATTTAAAGAGAAAAAAATCATTCTATAGCAATATGAATGATTAAATCCATTCATATATAGCTTAAATCCATCTTATTTCTTTCTTATATTGTTATATATTCCTGAACAACTCAACAGAAACAGTTTTTTTCCTTCAGTTCTTAACCTAAGTATAAAGAAAAGAATAGTTTTGCTACTACAGATTATTACTTCATCAGGTGTTTCTATAGAAAGACTAATTAAAAGTGAAAACTAAAAATAGTAGATAGTATTTTGGAACTTTCTAAACTTAAGTAATTTTAATTTTTAAAATTGCTCTGGCCTTATAGTTCTTGGAACATCATCATCATTTGACTTTTTCCTTCACAAATACAACAGTGTCCTAAAAGCATAATGAAAGCATATGTTCTTTCTCTTTATGTTACCATTTGACAAGCTCAATAATGGTAAAAATAACATATAAACATATTTAAAATCTTGAAACATCTTCTTCCTTAATTTAAAATAATCTGCCTCCTGAACTATGTGTATTTCACATCAGTCTTCCAAGAAGTTCTCTTCTACTGACTATAGGGCCTAATCTTTCCCAGAATGATGGGAGTAGCACAGTTCAAGAACAAGAATGAATATCTGTATAATCACACCACAATGTGAGGTGACCCTAAGACAGAGAACTGACCAGATACACATATGGGTTTTAAGAAGACTTTCTGATGCTCTTTTTAACACAGCTGTGAGAAGAATGTGGCTAAGGCCCAATAGTCATTCTTGAGTAGAGCTGGCAAAGGAAACCATGAGGAGAAGAGAATTTAACACATGGGTGTAAGAGAGTACGGCTTCATTGATGCGATCTGAGGGGAATGCCTAATGACTGAAAGAATCAAACTTGGCAATGAAAACACAAAGCTCTTTTCATCAATTCAAACACAGACTCTAAAGCTGCAGATGGTCACCTCCAGCCTTGTCTATTCAGTGTGAGGTTTTATAAAATGGCACTTTGGTGAATACTAATAGATCAAAACAAAGATTTAATAACGTAAAGATGTGGTGTTCATTTTTAAATGAGTATACAGGTCAGTGTCTCAGAAAAGGATAAAAAGAGTACCTTTTATATGTGGGTCTAAAGTCTTTTTGTTATTTTTCAACTTCAAAAATAAATGACAAACGTACAGATTGTGTTTTATGGAAAACAGTTTACATTATGAAAAAGAGACCAAAATCAGAGTTTATATTTACACTCATTGATTTCACAGGTTTTGTTTGAGGACTCTCAGTTTATAACATCTGTTAATGTTTTCATGAAGCTCACTTGATAGGACAAATATATGTTGCCATTCTCAAAGATGAGTCAATCTAATTAAAAATTTAGGCCAAAATATTGTATAATTGGAATAGAATTTTTTTCTTGCCTTTTTTAGAAAATGCAAAGACTCATTGTTTAGTACAAAGGAAGCCTTTGAGCTTCAATGCAGTCTTGAAATTACATTTTTGGTACTTTGCATTTGATTTTCTAAGATTTTATAAATTCATACTAATTGTATATATATTCAAAAGTAATTCATTATATTCAACTTGTTACTTATGCTTACATAACTGAATCTTACTTTAAATTAAAATATGGGGTATTTTTCCAGAATAAATTTTATTATTAGACTTGGATAGCACTTTATACTTTATAAAATTCTTGAGCTAAACCCAAATAAATTAAGCTTTATTTTCCAAAATAAGCTTAAAATATGAACATGACTTATTAATAGCTTTCATATTTCTACTATATGTGAAGTATAATGAATAAATCTGTATTCCTAATACTTTAATAAGTGACACAAACATATAATAAAATACTAGAATTGATAGTTAAAAGGGAGACAACTTAGTATCTAATAGAAATACCAGTAAACTAACAGACCCTTGCCTGTCATTAACTGGGTGTGTACAAGTTATTAAACTATGTTCCTTCTCAGTTTCCTCATCTAGAAGATGGAGCTGATAGACTTGCCCTATCTACTTCACAGCATGGCTGTGCAGATCAAGCAAGGTGCAAGTGCATAAAAGTGCCTTGAAAAACATAATACACTCTATAAATGCAAGCCATTGACTGAAGAATATCTTCTACTTGTAATATACATTTTAGATAAAAAGTTATAATTACCTCTTTGGAACCAGAAATAGTAAGTTAGAAAAATAATATTTTAGCCTCAGAGACACAATGTAAATGTCATGTAACTTTGGAAAAAGTGATTCTCCACATAGATCGTGGAAACTGGAAGTAAAGAGGATTCTGTGCATTCTCACACATTACAAGTGAGAATGCAAAATGGTAAAAATCCCTATGGAGGAGAATTTGATGGTATCTAACAAAATTACATTTATCCTTTGACTAAAGAAAATCACTTTTAGGAATTCCTCCTGAATATATACCTCCTGAATATGAAACAATGTAAGAATTACAGTATTACTTTAATAGCAAACGGAAACAACCCAAATAGCAGAGTAGCTGAATAAACTATGGCAAATATTCACATAAAGTTGATATGATGCAACTTTAAAAAAAAAAGAAAAAAGTAAGGAAGATGTCTGTAAACTAATATTGATTGACATATCGCTAACTGAAAATAATCAACTATTTATAATATGCTATCTTTTATGTGAGAAATAAGAATAAAAGGAACAGGAAGGATAAACCAGAAACTAATGAAAATAGTTACCTTTGGAGATAGATGGGAAAGAGATCCAGGCATAGGATGGAAATGCAACTTTTCTAACTCTGCCTTTTTGTATAGTTTTGACTTTTGAACCATGTATATATTTTAAATATTCAGAAATTAAAATCAAATGAAAGGGGCTTCCCTGGTGGCGCAGTGGTTGAGAGTCCGCCTGCCGATGCAGGGGACACGGGTTCGTGCCCCGGTCCGGGAAGATCCCACATGCCGCGGAGCGGCTGGGCCCGTGAGCCATGGCTGCTGAGCTGGCGCGTCCGGAGCCTGTGCTCCGCAACGGGAGAGGCCACAACAGTGAGAGGCCCGCGTACCGAAAAAAAAAAAGGTCAAATGAAAAAGATAAAAAAAGCAAACCCTGAAAGTGAATACAAATAGAAATCAATGTACCTAACTATATCAGATTGGTTAGATTCTTATAGAGAGAAAATAATTAACTCAAATATCTTTTGACTGTCAGACTGAATATACATCATTAGTGGCATATATTCTAAGGACAAAAAGAAATGCAAAATAATCTTAAACTTTGCTCAGTATATTCATACTTAGTTGTACTACTGATTATTAAAATTTTGAAACTATTTTCTATATATTGTTGGATTGAGGAAATATGTAAATAACTATTATTAGGAGCCAAGATTTTCATTGTAAAATAGATGACATTAGAAAAAAGCAACTGTAATGTTCAATTTGAATTGAAACTATCAATATGAATTCATGCTTTTAAAAATGTATATTTTTCCTTAGCTCTATTCATTGAAAAGGCCTTAGAAGGAAGGGATACACCTAACACCCAGATTTTAGTTTCTGAATACATTTCCTATTAAAGGGTACCAAAGCTCCTAGGTTTGGAGCATGGAAACTACGGTGAGTCTGGATTATCATTTTGTGCCAGAAAGGAAGAAAGTACTCAGAGACTAATAGAGTCATGTAGAAAGGGCACAGGAGCAGCTTGACAAAGTTCCCATAGACCAAATTTGGGATAACGTATGCTTCAAAAGAAGAACTGCATTTGACGATAGAATCCTTAATTGTTACATCTAGGGTTTATAAAGATACTTCAAAAAAAAAAGATGGAAGATGGAAAGGAGGAATCTCTTTTGTAAAGGAGAACAACAGTTAACAAGTACAGATAGAATAATAGAATTAGAAAGTCACCACCTTGTAACCCCCACTGTAATTAATTCAAGCAAAGACCATTCATCAGCCATGTAATGAGTTAAAAGAAGCTCCTTTGGCACTAAAGTCAGTCAGTCTAGTTTGGGGAAACTTGCTTAGCATATACCAGAGAGTTCAGAGCTTAAAAATCAGAGAGGGCTTAGACATGGGGATTTAAGATGTCAGGTGCCTTCAAACAATATTTAGGGATTTATTATTAAAATTTACTTTAGAAATTTTTCTTACTCAAATATTCTGTGCTTATGTAAATGATAGAAGATAGACCTAAATCATTCAACCTTTTATCAAAATTCATCTTTTAAAGAAACTCACTATAATGTAAAGAAGTTTTGCCTTAGAGATTTTATCAATATTAGACTAGGGTACTGATCCTTTATTTAAATTTTGATATTTTGTTTATCATGGTGTTTTTGTGTTAATTTTGATTTTTTTTGAATATTGCATTTAAATATTTATCCTGATAATGAGATTTTTTACACCTCTTTAAATTGTTCATCTGAATTGAGTGCCCCATTCACCTACCCTAGATGTAGTGCTGAATACTCTATAGAAGATGAAAAAGAGGGCACTTCTAGTTTACCCTCATTCAAAAGTAAGAACAGGGCTTCCCTGGTGGCACAGTGGTTGAGAGTCCGCCTGCCGATGCAAGGGACACGGGTTCGTGCCCCGGTCCAGGAAGATCCCACATGCCGCGGAGCGGCTGGGCCCATGAGCCATGGCCGCTGAGCCTGCGCGTCCGGAGCCTGTGCTCTGCAATGGGAGAGGCCCCAACAGTGAGAGGCCCGCATACCGCAAAAAAAAAAAAAAAAAAAAAAAAAGAAAAAAA
>NW_020175017.1:5820531-5848114 GCF_003031525.2 Neophocaena asiaeorientalis asiaeorientalis | reverse complement strand
CAAAAGGAAGGGGCCCCCAAACCCAAAAAAAAAAAAAAAAAAAAAAAAAGTAAGAACAACTTACTGAGTTACCCTAGTGTGTATGATTTATACTGAATGGTGTTTCATGTTCAGAAATGTTAGTCATATAATGGAGCTGAACAACTGTGGTTCTTCCCATCCTATGGAAATTGACCAGGTTTTTAATTATATACTGTCCAGAAAATCTACCACTGTCTGAATTTCTGTATCTTACTTTACAGTCATTACCTGCACCAGTTTTGTCAATTGTTGCTTTGTCTTTATTTCAATCATCTGAGTATCTGGGTTATTGTATCTATCTAGAGTAGGATCATGATTATTCTAGACCCTAAGTGTTGATTTCAATTTGAGAATATATGGTATTTATGAATCAAAGATAAATCAGATAGAGAAAATTACTGTGATGATTCCAGCTTAATAAGTTGAATATTACTTTTACTTTGTAGGCCCTGGCTTAGTCTAAAGTTTGGAGGTTCCTTGATATATTATCTCTACTAGTCTCCCAAAGGATGTTGCCAGTCTTTTGAATTAAACTTGAATAAGGTTGATTTGTATTCCCTGTTAATCAAAATTTGAAATGTTGACATTAGAAAATTTCATTCAGTGCTAATTATATATGACTTTTATGAAAGTTAGGAAGAAAAGAATCCTACGTTTTAAAGTTTAGTATCAGCCTAAAGCCCTATGAAAACAATAGTGAGTAGCTTAATAAGCCATCTTAATAAGATACCTTAATAAAACTAACCAGTTATTCTAGCTTGCTGCATTTCACTTGGCAGTATAAAATTCAGTGACTTACTTCCTCCATCATTAATTGAAACTTTTCTGGGTTTAAAATGATCAAAAACCTCAGCAATGTTATAGCAACGTTTCCTAACCTTTCTTGACTCTTAATTCCCTTTAATAGTAATACATATTCTCTAGGCAGAGTTTTAAGTATCCTTCTTGCATTGGTGTAAGATAAGTTAATTTGCATTGATTGTTTTATAAGTTTTATTTTAAGTACAGTCTTTAGTATTCATATGTAACATCATATGATGTTTGAAATACATATAAGGAAGTATTAATAGATTAAAATTTAGTAATGTATTATGGCATTAAATAACTGCTTGTGAGATGATATTTGGAATTCTTAACATTTTACTTTTAAAATGAAATAATGGTGGTTTTTTAGCCTGCATTTGCTAGAATATTTCCGTGAATAGCACATTATGAGTGTTTTTGGTGCTTACTCCAATGTATGTAAAACTAAATTTAATATTATTACTACTCCAGTGTTTTCTCTCTCTAACTTTGTTTTTTAAGTAACAGCTACTAAACAAGTAATATGAGTAGTCTGATAAAATGAACACAACATAGAGATCTGGTGAAGAGAATCTTGAGGTGAATTTACGGATTTATTTTGATGCTCCTCATTTGTAATTGAAATTCAGTCTACTTTCTGCTTCCTCTGAGTATTTCAGTGGTCCATTAGAGGTAGAAATTAAACAATTTACAGCTAAAAAGAAAAAAAAGATGCTCAAAACAACGTGTTGACCAGCTATGTTCAGCTATATGATAAATCAGCTGAGGGACTGAGTCATGAACATGCTATGCTAATCTTTGCTGAACCTTCATTTTGCTCATTCATGTGCACTCAGAAGACCTCAAAGTAGTCCATTTTAAAAGGCTATATAAATTAATTTAATTAAAGGCAAAAATGTTTAATAATAATTTTTGCTTTGGCTTCAAAAATAGAACTCAGAACACTACTCATTAGCAACATTATCACCTTCAGCTACATGATCTGTGAATTTTTAAAGTGCAGAATTTTTTTAAATGATCCTTTAGAGAATTTCATTACAAGTTTTACACACGCACTTTACTCTTTCATCAATTTAAACACATTTTTATATTGTTTAAAAAATTTTATTTCCTCAAAAGCATATTTTAAAATACTTTCATCATTTATTAAACAGCCCCCCCAACAAGTACATATTCAAGTTGATAAATTATCTGAATTAGTTAAATTAGGATGTAAGTTATTGAAAGGAATCATTTGCTGGAAAACGTATGTATTACAGCATATTAGATAAATGTTAATGGTTTTTAGAAACAACCTAAGTGTCCATCGACAGATGAATGGATAAAGAAGATGTGGCACGTATACACAATGGAATATTACTCAGCCATAAAAGGAAACGAAATTGAGTTATTTGTAATGAGGTGGATGGACCTAGAGTCTGTCATACAGACTGAAGTAAGTCAGAAAGAGAAAAACAAATACCATATGCTAACACATATATATGGAATCTAAAAAAAAAAAAATGTTTCTCATGAACCTAGGGGCAGGACAGGAATAAAGACGCAGACGTAGAGAATGGACATGAAGACACAGGGAGGGGGAAGGGTAAACTGGGACGAAGTGAGAGAGTAGCATTGGCATATACACACAACCGAATGTAAAATAGATAGCTAGTGGGAAGCAGCTGCATCGCACGGGGACATCAGCTGGGTACTTTGTGACCACCTAGAGGGGTAGGATAAGGAGGGTGGGAGGGAGACGCAAGACGGAGGGTATATGGGTATATACATATGCATATAGCTGATTCACTTCGTTATACAGCAGAAACTAACTAACACAATATTGTAAAGCAATTATACTCCAATAAAGATGTTAAATAAATAAATAAATAAATGTTAATGGTTTCTTTACATATCTTCAAATAAAAAAACATGTTTTAAAAATGGAAATTTAAGAGCTTCCCTGGTGGCGCAGTGGTTGAGAGTCCGCCTGCCGATGCAGGGGACACGGGTTCGTGCCCCGGTCCGGGAAGATCCCACATGCCGCGGAGCGGCTGGGCCCGTGAGCCATGGCCACTGAGCCTGCACATCAGGAGCCTGTGCTCCGCAACGGGAGAGGCCACAACAGTGAGAGGTCCGCGTACTGGAAAAAAAAAAAAAGAAATTTAATAGTTTATTATAGAATAATTGACTATAGGCTTTAAGATGCTTAATAAATATTCTTTTCATTATGAGCAAAGTGTACAACTCTAAGACCTGATTTTCTTTGTTAGGGGTCTTAGTAAATATTAGTCTTTACTAGTCCACTTTTATGTATTTATCATTTATCATTTATGAGCAAAAACACTCTGATTTTGCTCTAAAGTATTCTGCAACTTGCTATTATATGATACTGGCCCCAGAGCTAACTTTTTCGGTCTACTGAGTATGCTTAGTATATTCTATAACTAATAAATCAATAAAATCCTGTAATGTACAAACTCCTATCTCTATGAAGCAATAATAAGCAAACTATAAGTGAATTCATGAGTCCAAAAAAGGTATGTTTTGATTATATTGACTCTGAGAACATTTGACTTTAACAGTATACATCATTTATTGTGTGGTATAAATTGGTTGTAGTACTGTTCATAACTTTTGAATAGTAGATCCAATGAATACTAAAACAATAAAAATGTTTATATCATGGGAATACATTTTAAGTAATTATTCTGAAGAGCTACATGTTAGTGGTATCTTTGAGCAAATTAATAAATCATATTTCTTTCTTAGGGAGTGAAACTGGAACCTGCTAAAAAAATTTTTATCTTTAGTTATTGAATTTTATATTGGTTTCATACATTTTCTATATCATACTATAATAGCAGCAAAATGCATTTAAAACTTTCAAATACATTTAAGTAACAATTTAACACAATAAACTCTACATTGATTAAGTAAATGTGTTTAGAAGATAATAAAGTGAATGCATCAAAGAAGTTCCTTTACAATCATGTTTTGCTCATTTTAAAATAATTCCTGCTTAATGTAATGTTTCATTACTTGTTAAAATTTTGCCAAGTCTTAAATAGCTAACCTATCTGGTCCCCTAATTCTTTAATGAAACTGTACTTTCATGATAAAACATAGCTTTGATACTCTTTTCCTGATAGATTTTGTCACTTTTGCAAATAGCTGTTTTGACAACTGGAAAGTGGCTGTTTGTATTTATAATTGGTTGTTGTAGATGTCCTAATTAGTTATTGTAAAGTGAAAAAGTAAGTATAAATCATTACAGTTGGGTTGATTGAGGAAGTAAATAGCCATGCCAATATAAATATTAGAATTTTTTCAGATCTCAATAATGAACGTATTTCATTCTAAATAAAACAGATGAAAGAGAAAGTTTCTTAATGGATGAAAGTCCATAATTTAAATATTTTACCAATTATAATAAGCAGGATCTTGAACAATTGTATTCATGACTTTATCCAACAAATATTTTTAAAACATGTACAGTGTCAGGCATAGGTGAACAAAATCAAACTCTACCTTGATTTTATGAAGCAAACCTTCATTCAGGAGAGATAAGTATTAAATATTCATACAAATAAGTATGTAACTACAATTTGTGCTTAACATGATGAGGGAAAATTCTCCACAAACTGTAAGAGAATATAACAGATCTAATTCAGATTTGTGTTAGAGGGATAAGGTTTTTACTAAGCTGTGGCCAGAAGTATAAATAGGAATTAGCCAGGGGAAAAACACCTTTCATGTGGAAACCACAGCAAAGAACTTGGCACATGGGAGAAACTGAAGGAAGATCTTTTAGGCCAGAGGGCAGCTTGGAACAAAAAAGGAGGGTGGAGTAGTATGCAGAGTCAGGTCTTGAAGAACATTGTAACCCTTGTCAAGGTTTTTGTCTGTTAGTTTCCTTTTTTTAGCTTAAGCAGTGGAAGTTATTGATAGATTTTAATGAGGGTACATGTTCTGATTTGCATTTTTAAAAAGATTAACCCTGAATGCTCTGTGGAGGATAGATTGGAATGAGATAAGAATAGAAGTAGAGAGACTCACTAGGAAGGAATAGCAGTCGTGAGAAATCATGATGACTTCGACCAGGGGAGTATCATTGGAGATAGAGAGGAGTGGGACTTGAGATATACATGGATGGCATCCAAGCAGTAAACTGCCTGGATAGGATGCGGGGTGTTAAGGGGAGCTCCCAAATTTTTGTCTTGAGCAACCTGGTAGATGGAAATACCATTTATTGAGACTGAGAAAACTGGAGGAAGAACAGATGTGAAATGGAAGAACATTTTTAACGAGTTTAATTTGAGTAGTATGCAAGACATCCAAATAGCTATCCTTCTTGGTGTCTTAGTTTCTCAAGGAAGGGGCTTACATTTATAACAAATAAACCTTCAGAATTGTTAACAGGTCCTTTAAGAAAATACTTGAGATTTATGTCACTTACATTTAAAGTGATCATTTATATTTAGAGCTTAAAATTCTAATGAAAAGAGGATATCCTGCAGTTCTCTTGCATGATAACCTTACCATTAGGCTATATGAGGAGGCCATATAACATACTGTGATATAATTGATGTCTACAATGCCAGGAGTAACCTATGAACACTATTTAGTTAGTATATTTTTCCATCCAATAGAACAGAACATTTTTATACAAAAGTTTTCATTGAACCATCTTGCCAAGAATCGGTTTAGGTTTTAAAACTATGTCATTCATACATATGTGTCAATATTTTGTGACAGAATTCATCCTTGCTATATATATTTCCTACTAATAATGAATTTGTATCATATTAAAAGATATAATGAATACATATCATACAAAAGATATAATGAATACATATCAACCAACTAAGTATATAATTTGAAACCATAATTTAGTTATATTTTGTTTCAGGACAAAAAATATACTTTTGAGGTTTATATTAGCCTAGTTATCTTCTGCTCTATAACAAATTACTCCAAAACTTCACAGCTTAGAACTCTTACTATTTCACAGTTTCTTTGGATAAGGGATCTCAGCTTAGCTGGGTGGGTCCTCTGGCTCCACGTGTCTCACAAGCCTGCAGTAATCTCAAGACCTGACTAGGAAGGATCTATTTTCTAGATGTCTCACATGGTTGTTGTCAGGATTCAGTTCTCACAGGCTGTTAGAGCAAAGCTTCTCAGTTCTTCTCACACTCAAGGCCTCAGGCCTTCTTTGGTTCTGTGCTATGTGGGTCTCTCCGTGTAGCATCTCACAACATGGCATGTGGCTTCGCTGGAATGCAAGCAAGGAGAGAGAGAGAGAAAGCTAGCAGAATGGAAGTCACAGCCTTTTGTTGCCTAATCACAGAAGTGACATTCCATCATTTATGCCATGTTCTGTTCATTAGAAACAAGTCCTTGGGTCCAGTCCACACCGATGGGGAGGGGATTACACAATGGTGTGAATACCAGAAGGCAGGCATCATTGAGAGCTATGTAAGAAGCTGCCTCCCACAAAGTTTTCAGAAGGTTAAGTTACTTTTATTGGGCCTTGGGTAGCTAAAATTGATGGTCTGTAAGACATTCAGTTAATCATTGCTTCAGGAGCAGTGATAGTTGTAAAATGCACAACTGCAATCTGACCTGAGGAAACCATCACAATCCTCTGAAAATCTACAAGATCCTATCTAGAAACCAAAGGTCATGGCAAGGTCAAAACTTCTACAGAAACCAACGCCTGAGCCAAAATTAAGTATTGGGTTAGCCAAAATATTCGTTCGATTTTTCCCGTAAGATGGCTTAGTTTTCTTCAATGTATTTCGAAACAGTTTTGTTAGATTGTATTGTGACAGCTGTCATATCAGCGTGCATTTAAAACAAAAATTATCAAAATTGGTGAATTTTGGTGTAGCCATTTTAATATTGAAGACTGAAGAAAAAAAGCAACATTTTCAGCATATTATGCTTTATTATTTCCAGAAGGGTAAAAACACAAATGAAATGCAATAAAAGATTTGTGCAGTATATGGAGAAGGTGTTGTGACTGACAGAATGTGTCAAAAGTGGTTTGCGAAGTTTTGTGCTGGAGATTTCTCGCTGGATGATGCTCCACAGTTAGGTAGACCAGTTGAAGTTGATAGCGATCAAATCGAGACATTGAGAACAATCAATATATCACGCAGGAGATACCCAACATACTCAAAATATCCAAATCAAGCATTGAAAATCATTTGCACTGGCTTGGTTATGTTAATCACTTTGATGTTTGGGTTCCATATAAGTTAAGCGAAAAAAAATTGATCATATTTCCGCATGCGATTCTCTATTTAAATGTAACAAAAATGTTCTGTCAGAAAGAGAAAAAAAATATCGTATATTAATGCATATATATGGAATCTAGAAAACTGATACTGATGAACCTATTTGCAGGGCAGGAAAAGAGACGCAGACGTAGAGAACGGACTTGTGGACACAGTGCGAGGGGGGGGACGGGGAGGGTGGGACGAATTGAGAGAGTAGCATTGACATATGTACACTATCATCTGTAAAATAGCTAGCTAGTGGGAAGCTGCTATATAGCATAGGGAGCTCAGCTCGGTGCTCTATGATGACCTAGAGGGGTGGGATGGGGGGAGGCTCAAGAGGGAGGGGATATATGTATACATAGAGCTGATTCACTTTGTTCTACAGCAGAAACTAACACATTGTAAAGCAATTATACTCCAATAAAAAATTTTTTAAATAGAAAAAATAAAAAAAATTGTGACGGGTGATGAAAAGTGGATACTGTACAATAATGTGGAACGGAAGAGATCGTGGGGCAAGCGAAATGAACCACCACCAACCACACCAAAAGCCGGTGTTCATCCAAAGAAGGTGATGTGTCTGTGGTGGGATTGGAAGGGAGTCCTCTATTATGAGCTGCTTCCAGAAAACCAAACGGTTAATTCCAGCAAGTACTGCTCCCAATTAGACCAACTGAAAGCAGCCCTCGACGAAAAGCGTCTGGAAGTAGTCAACAGAAAACGCATAATCTTCCGTCACATTACCCCAAGACTGTATGTTTTTTTGATGACCAGGCAAAAACTGTTACAGCTTGGCTGGGAAGTTCTGATTCATCCGCCGTATTCACCGGACATTACACCTTCGGATTTCCATTAATTTCTGTCTTTACAAAATTCTCTTAATGGAAAAAATTTCAATTCCCTGGAAGACTGTGAAATGCACCTGGAACAGTTCTTTTCTCAAAAAGATTAAAAGTTTTGGGAAGATGGAATTATGAAGTTGCCTGAAAAATGACAGAAGGTAGTGGAAGAAAAGGGTGAATATTCTTGGTGAACATGAAAAATGTGTCTTTTATTTTTACTTCAAAACCGAAGGAACTTTTTGGCCAATCCAATACCAGGAATCATGCATATTCAGAAACTAATAGATCACGAACAGGGTACCTAGCAGAATCTGTCTCTGGTGCTGTCAGTTCCTACTTATAAATTTCAATTTTAAAATTCAAAGTGCCACTAGCTAGTGTAAGAAACAAGTAGGAAGGGGTTAGAATTTTGCCTCTTTCAAATAAAAATGAATGCAGAGAATCTGAGTCAAGATTTAGGCCAGTCCTACTAGTAAAAATGAGAAAAATAAAATAACAGGGGTGGGGAAGTGCTCATCTGTGGTGAATGTAGGAAACCAGTCAGTATTATTTGAATATATGCTGAAGTGTAGCAGGGTTATTGGTATTTCAGATCTGTTCATTGTTGATATTGATGCTGTTAGTGATTATACGCAGTTTTTAAAAAATCAGTAGCAATGGATATTCAGCAAAAATCTGTTACCAAATATAAGTATTTAAACACTGAAGCTTATTTTAAAAGGACAAATAATTATAATCATTAACATGAAAGATTACCAAAAAATAAGTTGAAATAATAATAAACATGATTATTGTTACAATAGCAATGTCAGTGAATGGACAGCTATTAAAATATTTTTGTAAAATAAGATGAAAAAGAGCTTTAAATAATGATAAGATAAAAGTTGAATGAGAGTAGTGCCTGCCCATATCCAAATACCTTGAACTATGTGAAGGTACTTAGAAAATTCTTTGAAACTTATTTCTTCTGCTCTTCAATTCAATTATTATCTTAACCAAGTATGTATTATTCACCAAGCATTGAAGTAGACACGGGGGATCACTGGTAGATAAAATTAAAGACAGCAGCATTTGCCATCACTGAGCTTACAGTCTAGCAAGGATACTGACAAGTAAACAGCAATTATAAAGAGGAAGTGTGTGTTACTATGGGAACACTTAAAGAGGATACCTGTATCAGACTTGGATCAGTCAGGGGAGGTTTCATAGTTGTGAAAAGCATATATGTTTCATTAATTCTGTGGGTTATGTTGCTAGTAGTCTTGGTTACCTGTTACAGCATGCCATAGAAAAAAGGTCTAAGATTCAAGCCCTCCCAAATTTTGATTCTTAAAATATTGCATATGCTATAGCATATGTACAATATTCACCTACTAAAGAAATAACAACACAGAATCTAATCAGATCTGCATCCTTCATTTAAAGCCCTAAGGACTATAAGTGTTTCAGAATTTAGAATTTTTCAAATTTTGTAAAGGTAATATGATGTATATTCTCTTTATTAGTTAACATCTTCATTTGTTGTGGAGAAGCACAGTGACGTATATGAATTACCACCCTAGATCAGGTTTTGCTGTTACATGAGTTTGCAACAAACTTATAAAAATACTTTTGCTTTTTCAGAGCTTTTTCAGTTTTGAAATTGTACATTAAAGGATTATGAATAGAGCCTCCTTTTCCATAAAAAGGTAACTGGAACCTGATAAATTAACAAAAGGATATCCAATGAAGACTTTGCATTATTTTTGTGCCTATAATATCAATCATTGAAATTTAAAGGAAAGATCTCACTCATTCCTCTATGATGGTATATTGACTATCTCTCAATGATTAGGAGAATCAGTGGGAAAAAGTAGAGAATATTCCTAATGGCTTCTTTACCACTAGTATTTCTAAGAGATTATGGAATAGCAAAAGTTGTTTAAGTTTTAGGGATATAAGAACCACAAAAGTGTGATAAATATTTTTAAATAGAAATTTTAATAACTTTATTAAATATTAGCTTCTCCAGGCTAATATTTATGTCAGGTCTCTGGTCCAGGTAGTTGTATATATTCTGCTTTATAGTATTAGATAATGTAGTAACTTAATGGACTAGGCTGAATTTATTGAGAGGGATTTGTCACAGTGGAAACTGTTTTTATTTCAACATTTTCCCAAAACTTTATTCCATTGTTGTTAATTTTTTTTTCTGGAATCTTACAAGTCAATTAAGTTTTATGTTTACTGAGATGCATAACCACCTATTAGTTGTGTTAAGTAAAAAGTCAAGTGCCACACCTAAAGGATTTTTTTTGAAAGAGGGATCTGTGGTTTTCTCTGGAAAAGATGTCCTTTTATTACAGGCTCCAGCTAGCTTTTGAGGGATGGGCCACTAAAAGAGAGGAGAAACTAGAAACAATTCAGATTACTTTAGAGCATCAAGTTCTCATTAGAGCCCATATTTAAGTTGTTTTGACCTTCTCCCTAAAAACCTCTCCTCACAGTTCTGTGAATATGATCCCTGTTTTAAGCAAAGCATTTTGCCTACCCATGAATAAGAATGTATACTGATGTGTCCAAGAAAGATAAAGGCGAATGTGTGTATCTTAATAGTGCTAAAAAAATTAACTTTGAAATTTCAGTCTCTAAAATATTATCAGCTTCCTTACAGATTTTCAAAAATATAAGCATTAATTGCTAATTCCCAGCCAATACAAAACATTGTGAAATAATACTTTGAATCTTAAAACATATTACTGTATACGTATATCTTTTGTAGACTAGAGTGCAAGTTCTGTGAGAAAAGAATTTGGGTTTGTTTATTTGGGTTTTTTAAATTTGCTCTTACAAACTATGCTACAAGTGAACAGCCTTCCTTAAGCATATTTTTGTGTAGTCCTTTCACTAGATCTATAGGATAAATTTCTAGAAATGAAAAATTTAAGGTTAAAAAAAGTATGTGTCTTTAATTTTCAGTATTGCCAAATTGTTCTGTTAAAAAGTTGTATCAAAAAAAAAAAAGTTGTATCAACCAACAATAATCTGCGAGAATGCTTATTCCCTAAGCTTCACCACTATTAAGTATTATCAAAGTTTTTAACCTTCCAATCTGAAAGATGAAAAATTATATCTCATTTTAATATGTATTCCCTTAATTATGAATAAAGTTAAGCAATTTTTAATATTTATTGCAGTATATTTTTCTTTTTATGTGAACTGCCTGTTCATGACCTTTTCCCATTTTTGTATTGGACTGTTAATCAATTTTTGATGATTTGAAAGAACTCTTTGGATAGTAAATAAATTAGCTTTTTATTATATGTACAGTGAACTTTTTTTGTTTAAAACTTTTTTTTTTTCAACAGACTTTTTCTGTTACAGTGTCAGGTTTATTTGTTAAGTTGCTTAGTTGAGGGTTTTTTTTTATTGTTACTCATGATTATCTGTCTAGAAAAAGCATTAAAACTATTTATAAACTTGATTTTTGTGTACCTTTTTTCTTTTAAAGAAAGGGTTGTTTTTATCAGTAGTCCAGTAGGTAATAGTTTTTTTACCTTAATACTAATGCAGGTTGGTTTATCTTAGCAAATAAGCTATTTAGTCATAGTTCTTCAGCTATAAATCTCCTCTTCCAAAGCAAATATCCTGAAAGGATAAAACAAACAGGATCAAAACACAATGAGAGGTTTGAGCTCTTAGTAGCTGGATTGGCCTCATTTGGGTGTGGGAGATTAAAGGAAAGTACCTGAGGTAGCCTTCACTATATAAGAAGTCTCTTTCAGTTCAAATAATGTTTTTAAATATTGTAAAAACTTAACTGGAAAATCGTACGGCCTTGATTTATGATGTTAAAAAACCAGTGAAATAAATAGTCCTTCCATCTTTGTGTACATTATGACCCCTTCATTTATTTTTCTGGGAAATTTCTAGCTAGCAAGAAGTAAAATTTTTAAACCTGCAAAATATACACAGTGAATAAAAATACTTTATAGCCACGGGTAACTTTTAAGCCTCATGCTCTCTGTCAGCCTTATTGAATCCCCAAACCTGTGGAGAGTTCAACAAAAAATAAGTGAGAATGAGAATAGAAAGAGGTTGCATTTTTTTTCTTTTAAATGACCTCTTGTTCACTTTAGTAGTTAAGTACATGTGTTCATCTTTATCAAGAGAAATATTAAATAATATTGTTTTGATAGGCAAAACATTTTTAAAATGCTTTTTAACCACTATATATATATGCAAATTACTAAAGCAATATACACTAACTTTAGAAAATTTTTAAAATATTGCTAAGCAACTTGACATTTAAAAAAATGTTTTCATATAGTACATACAGTTTTATAACGTGATTCACTTGATATGTTATGAATAACTTTCTATATCATTATACATAATGTTTTACTAAATAAATGGCTTTAAATCTATTGTATGATACCATAATTTATTTAACTAATTCATTTATTGTTACTAGTTGTTTTAAAGTACTGTTGCAATGAACATTCTTGCATCTAAATATATGCGCATATCTGCAGTTACTGCAGGAGACACAAATTCCTAGAAGTGGAATCGTTGAGTTAAAAAGTATTTAGAATTGTTAGAAAAGGTTTCTGTTAATTAGGAGTACAGTTAGGCCATTTGTAGAGATGCCATTGATGAACAGCAGATTTAAATCTCTTCAGCCATATGGAAAGGAGAAATATGGTGCTGGGTTTTTTTTTTTTTTTTTTTTGTGGTATGCGGGCCTCTCACTGTTGTGCCTCTTCCCGGACTGGGGCATGAACCCGTGTCCCCTGCATCGGCAGGCAGACTCTCAACCACTGCGCCACCAGGGAAGCCCGGTGCTGGGTTTTTTAATAGTAGATAGATAATACTTCATCTTGCCCTGTAATTATAGCACGCATTATCATAAATACTTTCTATTAAAATAATGACCTAAATTGTTAAAAAGTTATATCACTATATAAGGATATATAGTGATAGCTAGAATTTTAGATGTACTCCTTATGGTACAAGGACTGAGACTCTTTTTATTCAAAATGTCTATGCTTTGTTAGTATGGCTTTTTTGCAGCCTTCAAAGACGCTGGCATGTAATAGAGCAGAATGATGTGAAGCTGAAAAAGGCAGAGTGTGATTCCCATCAAAGAGCCATCGTACAGTAGTTCAGATTGAGAGAGAAAGTTTAGACAGGAGTTAATAGCTTGCTTTGACGACTGTAAGTTATCCTTTGTTCTCAGTAAGCATGTCAAAATAGTGGACCAGCACTTTTGACAGGTTCATATGAATGATTTAAGTTGCTGAGTGTATGTACATAGCATTAGAAGCACGCTGCCTGTGGAAACTTTTTGGCAAAAAGATAACGATTATGAGTATGATTAATTCTTGCAACTTGTTCCTTTACAGCTGGCAATACCTTTTCTCCTAGCCATTTCATTGTAGGCATTAATGCAAAAAGTTTCTTGTGTTTCTTGTTAGTCTGACTACTATATGGAATTTAAAATATTTTATCTCTTGGAAAGATATGGGATTTTAGTGAGAAATATGGACCAGTAATGGGGAGGAATCAATGAATTTGGATTTTATTTTCATCTATGTTACTGTTATTACAAGGTACAGAGAAAGACACCTCACCAAAAAATTGTTTTACGTATGTAGCACTCAAATTGGTGGAATAAGTGAAAAGTATGCTATACAGCTCTTGCTCACAAGACATTTAGATAATTGGTATTTAGTTGTTTCCAAATACTGCTGCAGTGAACATACTTGTAGCTAAATGTTTAGAGAGGGCACAGATTCCTAGAAGTGGGATTGTTAGAGTGTCTGCCATCTTGCATCTGTATGTAGTGCTGGTAACATATTTATATATGTATTGCCCTTTTTAATTATTTAACAGAATGGTACTGAATAGTTTGTTAATTGTTCAGTGCAGGTAATACAGAGAAAAGGAAGGCCTCAAGGAAACTGACCTTGGCCCTGTAGTGTGGGTGGGATACAAATTAGCACAGAGGAAAGAAGAAAGGATAAGAGAGGAGAGAAAGAGCATAAATGAAGCAGAGGTACAGGTGTGAGTATAATATATGAGAGGAGACTGTACAGAGGTCAGCCTGGCAGGAGCAGAGGTTCCTGTGGGATGACATCAGGTAGGCGAGGCTAGGCTGAATTACTGAGAGCCTTCAAAAGTATGCAGAGGCATTTAGATTTCATGTGATAGGAAATAAGAAGCCACTGTAGAGTTTTGAAAGTAGCAAAGGTTACATGATGGAAATAGCATTTTAGGAACATCAGTCCCACTTAGTATTGTGGAAGATTAATTGAAGCAGGTTGGTGTTAGAGATAAGAATACCAGCTAAGAAGAAATCAGTAATATAGTCTAATAATATAGAGAACTGGTATGCTGGTATAGGCTGGTAGCAGTGAGAATGGGAGGAAGGAATTCATAGCAGAAACACTATAGAGAAAAACAATATAATTTGGTGACTAAAGAGATGTGAAGGGTAAAGAAGTAGTCGGTATTTTAAGATTTTCTGCCTAAGAGATAGGAGCAACACAGTGCCATTAATAGAATGTCTTTAGTTCAGTGCTAAGAACTAATTTCATTTTCTTTTTGTGTAACTCTAACTTATAAACTTATGAGAAAAAATATTAAGTTGAGTTTGAGAACAGTACTCTCAGATGGCAGATATAAAACTCATCAAAATTGGCTTCCAGAAACTGAAGAGCAAAAGAAGGGAAGGGCTTCTAAGGATTCTTCTCTGGAAATAATAGAAATACCCATGAGAATGTCTTTAGAATGATAGCAGTTTAGATTATATAACCCTTTTTTCCACATAATTAAACTCTTTCTGTGGAGTTCAGTGCTAAAAGAATGTCCAAAGTTATTCTAGATGATAAAGATTGTTCTTAAGAGCTGTATCTGAAGCCATTCAAAGATAGGCCAAATGTCAAGGCTGTGGTTTGAGGTGTCATTCTTCAAAAGGCAATATGTAACTCCTCTAGTGGGCAAGCAGCAGATCAGTTCCTGAGGCGATAGCATTGGGAAGAATTGTCTGAACGAGGCTGGTGGGTGAATATTTAAAAGTCCAGATATATGCTGCTTTCTGCTGCATATATTTTTATAATTATTTTAATAATTATAAAATTAAACTTTTAAAAATTTTAAATTATAAAATTTTTATAATTATTTTGTTTAAAAAGACACATGATGATGACAGCCTACTAGCAAAGATTTATAGCAATTATTCATTAATACCACCTAGATTATTTACTCAAAAGAAGGAGTTCTACCAAATTTAGGTAACAAAACACATACCAGAAGATGTAAACACTACCGTATTACCCAAACCTAGTCTAAGGAAAAATAACAAATCATAATTTTCATGTATGATGCCTTATAGAATATGAGAAAAACCTTTAGGATTTTATCAATTTTATCAGAAGGCAGGTTTGAGGCTCAGCTCTTCACATCCAGATGGAAATAGCTCTACCAATTAAGATAAGAGAATAGGTTTTATTGGCCTTACAAATTTCCCTCTAATACTCTGTAAATCATAATCATTATAAATATATGAGGCCTTACGTATTATTACTTGTGGCAAATTTAAGGTAGTTTCTAGAATATAAAAACCTATATGTATTATTAACACTACAAATACTGTAAGTCTAAAGGAAATCATGTAAAAAATCCATCTCAGTGAATAAGTTACTCACTGTAAGTAAATTTGAACATAAGTACAATTCACATTTCAGATCTTTGTAGCTCAGTCCCTGTTGCAATTTACTACTGTCCTGTCAGCTCAAAAAAGTTAATGTCCCTACGTCACTCACTTACCACCAGTGAATAATCTAGATACCGAGAATAAAGCCCATTTCATCCTTAATACTAACACTTAAAGAAAGATACATGTGACTTAATTTCAAGTCTTCTGTGGTGCTTGAAAAGTATTAACTGTGAAGTGAATTGATATTAAAGAATGGAAATTACATTTACAAGGGCATATAAAATAAGAAATCAGGAGGAAATGAAACAGTCAGAAATGCTCTCTTTGAAGGCATCCAGAATTCTGTATCAATAAATTACCCAAAGAATGTGTGTATGTTTGGAATAGATGCTCTTTTGAGATAGATGAAAATATAAACCTCTTTCATTCTTTTACATATATAGTATAGATCTTTATAAACATTTTCCTTTAATATGTTCTGATGGCAATTCTAATTAAATAATGTATGTTTTATGACCAGTATGCATCATAAACTTTTCAGAGAAATCTTCCTTTTCATAGTTATATTACTTAGCTAAATTTTGATATTTTAGAATGATTAATTTCTCTTGTTCGTATTAAAAATATGACTATATATAAAGTATCTAAGATCAATAACATACAATTTTAAACTGACAGAAAGAAGCAGTGACTGCCTAGCCATCTAATGATATCATGAATGAGATTAAACTTCAAACTTTTGTTTACTCTATCCTTATCTTGAAACCATGGATCAGTTTCTTCATCGGAAAAAGGAACTTTTAGGAGAATGTTACTGAACAGTTCTTGAAACAATATTTAAGAAGAAAATGACTTATCACCCTTAATTGTTAACAAAATACACTCTAAAAATAGTGAAACTGTGATATTTTAAATAGAAGAGTGATATAATCAATAGTCTTTCAGTCTAAAAGAAATAAAGGTCTTCTATGTGCCTTAAGATATAATTTATGCAAATTGTAGTTCATACGACTATCCTAGGAGCTGCAGAGCAGGGGCAAAACACAGAAACCAGAATAAGAAAAAGAGAACTTGGGACTTCCCTGGTGGTCCAGTGGCTAAGACTCCACACTCCCAATGCCGGGGGCCCAGGTTCGATCCCTAGTGAGGGAACTAGACCCCACAAGCCACAACTAAAGATGCGCATGCCACAACTAGATCCCGCATGCCCCAACAAGGATCCTGTGAGCTACAACTAAGACCCCGTGCAGCCAAATAAATATTTTTTTAAAAAAAAGGAAAACGGAACTTTCCCAAATCTGTGTCCTTTTTAAAAAATACCACTAACATACCACTGTTTCAATTCTTAGAAATCAAGAGTTTTTAATGGAATAGTTTAAAATGGTTTACCTTATTTTCAATTTGTTTTTCCTACATTGCCATGTGCCTGCTTGTTTTTGACTCTGAGCTTCTCACATAGAAGATGCATAAGATGCATAGAAGGTGCATCCATGGCAATCTTATTCCTTTGTATGCTTCATTTTTTTCTCCTGATAAGATACAAAATCAACAAGAAGGGCTGAAGATGCTGGTTTTCAGAATTAGTAATTTATTGTTATCACATTGACAAAATTCCTCCTGATACAAAAAGGATAACCTTAACTTAGTTCTCACTAAGAATGAAATTTCATTTAACATCTTTCCCACCAAGCCCCCAAACTCCCTGCATTTAAAGTGGGAGAAGTCTGTTCTTTTCAAATAATTGTTTTATCACTTAATGTGCCTTCTGCAGAAACCCTTGACATGTGCATGTGTGTGTAATATTTATTCACAAACAAATGAACAATATCCTATTGATTTTTGAGAGCCTATTCTGCTAGTTACAAGAATACAGTTATGAACAAAATATATATTGTCCCTGCCCTCATGGAGCTTCATGAGCTTGTTACTGGTGTTGAGTTTTCTGGGGAATCTTACAAATGGCTTAAATACCCTCTGATAGACAAAGTTAAAGAGCCCAATAAAATTGTCACTTGATCTTAATTCATCCTATTATCTCAGTCACTTTATGATGTTAAGTTAGGGGCTTAAGCAAAATAACTCCATTATCTTCTGTAAGTACTTTCCTAATAGTATCACCCACTGCACTAGTACTGCCATAGACAACTGGAATCCAGTGGACTATCTGGACATCTAGTTTACTAACAAAGTCTTAATTAAGCCCTGGATAAAATTATACCAAAGTTATTAAATTAAAATCCAAAACTTGAAGTAGAATTACTTTAGAGATCCTATAAAGAAGGAAATACAGCTTTAATTCTTCTCCATGTTATAATTTTTAAGCAGGGTGAAATAAAAGTAAAGAATGCCAAGTTTCACATGTTTTGATTGTTCTATTTCTAACTTTTATGTTTACTAGTCATCTAAATTGATACTAATTGATACTATGATTGATTGGTGAGACTAATTTTTCAAGGTTACTTAGAAGATAGCAAATGTTAGTCTATGTTTAAAATATAGGTAACTTTTCATTGCCTTGTCTGCCTTAGATATTAGTGACATTGAATAAGGAATGTCATATATCTAATCTAAGCACAGTTGAATATACATATATTAAGTTTTTTCTATATTCTATTTAATCTCAAAGATAAATCCAAGTTTATTGCATAATTTCAAGGTGGGAAGCAATTTCTTAGTGTTAATATAAATCTAAAAGTGAAGCTAAACAAAGTATAGTAAATTAAATGACCCAAAATTGTGATGTGTGAGGACAACTTATTCCCACTTTCTCATTATCTTCCTGTGAATACACCCTCTTGTCCACAATATATAAAACCTTAGGACTATTTGCAAAGGTATAACCTGAGCTCACTATATCATAACTTGCTATAGCTGAAAATTCCTTTCATGGCACATCTTTACAGAGGATTTTGTATTTATAAAAAGACTTCATATAACATACATCTACAGTAGACACATTAAAAACATTTTAGAACACAACTGTTTAAAAGGTGCCAGTCACAAAATAAATACTCAAGAAATATTTCTGAATGAATGAATGATAGTACTTGATATAACAACATATCTGAATGATATGCTGTTATATGATTTCCTTGTATTTTTTATTCTAATAACAAAATATGTTTTATATAGCAAAAAGATTTGGGGGAAAGGATTGAATTAGGTTTGATTAAATTGAAAATTATGGTAGAAATCAACAAACTAATTAGTAAATGTTTAGTAACAATGCTTTAAAACTAAATATTGATTGCATGTACCAAATTTTTTGTTTTTCTTTCTTATTTCAAAATAAATGTAGATCCAGCAAAAAGCACCCAGTTGACAACAAATTGGGACAGTCTTACATATTGACAGAGATGATTGACAGAGATGACATCCTAGGTGTTGTTTAAGAGATAATGCAAATTCCAAAATGTACCTTTTTTTACACTTATCAATTGATACCTGAAATTCCTCCATCAGAGATTCACAGATTTGGGTTAAAGCTTTGTTTTATAGTAAAATGTAGGTATACTTGGTAGCCTTTTTTTTTTTCAGTTACATAACATTTAGGATCAATATAGCCACAATTTTTTTGTAGCTGTTCCTGTCAAATGGTAGAATCTATTCCCCCACCCTTTGAATCTGGGGTGGCCTGTGACTCCCTTTGACCAATAAAATAAACCAAGTGATGTTGTACAACTTCTGAACAAGGCCTCAAGAGTATTGCTTGTGTTCCCCTCTTGCTAACTCATGCTCACCATGTAAATAAGTCTGGGCTAGTCTACTTGGGAATGAAATCCATAAGAAGAGAGAGTCCTAGCCAGAAGTCAACACCAGCTGTCAGGCATATGAACACCCAGCTCCAGTTGCCTGCAGCTGCATGAGTGCTTCAAGGCAAGGCCAGCAGAACTGCGCAGCTGCATCAAGCCCAAATTAACATGATGAAATCAAATAGCTGTTGTTTTAAGCCATCAAGTTTTAGGTGGTTTATTACACAGCAATAAATAACTGATACAGAAATATTAATTGTATATGTCCAATATAGGAGAGACTTGGCTTGGCTTGGTAGGCAAAGCAGGCCAGTGGGTAGATTCATTTGCACCAAAGCTCAGTGTAAGCCAGTAGTGAAACATGGCAGCATCAAAATAGAAGTAAAAGTCCAGATCAAGAGAGATATCAGTCCCACTTTCCTTTCTAATGATTAGACTGGATTATTATTAGATCAGGCTTAATATTTTTTAAAACACTAGACATGCTGGAGAACCTGCACAAAGAATAATCAATATGGTGAGCAGTCTATTAACTTTAATGTGAAAAACCGTTGATAGCTGGAAGTATTAACCTTGAAAAAAATAACACAGTAAGGACATGACAATTCTCTTAACATTTTAACAACACCTCATACAGGGAATCAAATAAGGTAATGATTTAAAGGGTAGGTCTAGGCAGTAAGTAGAAGATCCAAGGAGGCCAATTTCCTATTAATATAAGAAAAATGTTGACGACGTTATTATTCAATTCACCATTCTAACCACTTTCTACCAATTATTGTTTCCACTTTCTTCACCATGACTTTTCAACCCACTCTCCCATCTACTTCTACATTCACCTTTTCACTTTCAAATTCTTTCTCTATTCTCTTTCAAATGTGAATAATCTTCTCCATTTTATTCTTTCTTCTATTGATATTCCCTTATTTCTTACCCATACTTTTGTGCACATATATGTTCATATTTATGTGGTCGTGTCTTTACATATTTATAAATATGTGTATATATGTACATTTTTTATGCATCTCTGTGTATCTTAGTCTGTATCTTTCAGTTACATAGTGTGCCTAAAACTGAAAAGGAACTTTTTATTTCATTGGTTACAGTTTATGCATGGAAGAGTGGGTACACTATATCGATTATTTATCCTCTTTCTTGCAGCTGTGTGCTTTCTCCTTCCCCATCTTTTCTTTCTTTCTTTTTTAAAGATTTTTTTTTTTTTTTTTGGCTGCGTCGGGTCTTAGTTGCGGCACGCGGGATCTTCGTTGAGGCATGCAGGATCTTTCATTGCGGCGTGCAGGCTCCTCTCTAGTTGTGGTGTGCAGGCTCCATGGTGCGTGGGCTCTGTAGTTGTGGTGCACAGGTTCCAGAGTGCATGGGCTCTGTAGTTTGCGGCACGCTGACTCTAATTGAGGCACACAGCTCAGTAGTTGTGGCATGTGGGCTTAGTTGCCCTGTCGCATGTGGGATCTTAGTTCCCTGACTGGGGATCGAACCCATGTCCCCTGCATTATAAGGCGGATTCTTTACCACTGGACCACAAGGGAAGTCCCCTTCCCCATCTTTTCTTCCTTCTCTATAATCCTCTGATCTCGACTCTTTCCATTTTGCCTCTGGAACCTTCTTTCCATTGTTACTACCTTGCGTCTTTCCACACCTTATGCACTGAATATTTCACACATACATTCTACCTGAAACTTGAATTTACCAAGGGCATTTCTTTCCTAGCAGCCCACTGAACCCTGGTCTTTTCCCCATACCCTATATACTAGGAAGGAGAGTTTTCTGGTTCCCCTTTGCTACTTTCATACCTTCTGCATCCACGTAAAAATCCTCCCTTCTTTGAGGTTTGTACCACCCAGCTTTATTATCACTCTCTCTCTCTCTCTCTCTCCTCTTCAGTGATACCTACTGATCTCCTGATCAGTCCCATTCCTTTAATGTGAGTTTCAGGCACCTGATTCAGTGTCTTCCTCTCTACCCCAACTTCTGTGTTCATGCTAAGAAACTTCAATGTCAATGGCCCATCAATCCCACTAACATTCCTTTTACATGTCCCAGATCACCTCCCTTTCTTGTCGCATTAAACCTTTACCATTCTCCTCCAGCCTTTTTCTTTACCCTGTGCTTTCAGCGGAGAACTCTGCCTCTTAACTCCTTGGGGAAAATTGAATCTAGCAATGGTGAGTTCTGTCAGTTAAATTCCTCCACACCTACAAAGTTATCCACAGCTGTATTCCTCCCACCTCTTTCCCTTTAATCTCCAAGGAAAAGTTGTCCAGTCATATTTTGCATGATATTGCTGCAAATTCTGCGTATGATTCCATCCTCTGAGACCCTGCTTAAAAAGGTATCATCTGGGCTTTCCTGGTGGCACGGTGGTTGGGGGTCCGCCTGCCGATCCGGGGGGGCGCAGGTTCGTGCTCCGGTCCAGGAGGATCCCACGTGCCGCGGAGCAGCTGGGCCCGTGAGCCATGGCCGCTGAGCCTGCGCGTCTGGAGTCTGTGCTCTGCAACGGGAGGGGCCGTGGCGGTGACGGGCCCGCATACCGCAAAAAAAAAAAAAAAAAAGGTATCATCTTCTTCCCTTTTACTTTAGCTTCTTCCTACAATCTTCTCTTCCATAGTCCATAAACATATTCACATGCCATCCATTTCTTGAAAAACTTCCTCAGCCATATATTCTCCTGTAACTATAATCCTCTTTACTTTCTATCCAAGCTTTTATACTTTCTAACCAAGCTGATACTTAGTCTTCACTTTTTCACATTCCATTCAGGCTTCATCCCACTTCTGTTGTGCCATTAAAGCTGCACGGAAAAGGTTGTCATTTCCTAATTGCCAAATCTTATGGTCATTTTTCACCTTGATCTTGTTTTAAGTATTTAACCCTGTTGATCACTCCTTTCTTGAAATTCTCTACTCTGGATTCTGTGACAGTACCTACTTTTTTTTTTTTTTTTTTTTTTTTTTGTGGTACACGGGCCTCTCACTGTTGTGGCCTCTCCCGTTGCGGAACACAGGCTCTGGACGCGCAGGCTCAGCGGCCATGGCTCACGGGCCCAGCCGCTCCGCGGCATGTGGGATCTTCCCAGACCGGGGCACGAACCCGTGTCCCCTGCATCGGGAGGCGGACTCCCAACCACTGTGCCACCATGGAAGCCCAACAGCACCTACTCTTGATTTACCTTTTGCTTCCCTATTTTCTCAGATTCTTTTGTCAGTCTCTTTATTTGTTTTCATCTTGGTTCTATCCTCTTCTCACCTCCCTTCTCCTTTCCTATGTCCCTCTCTAGGCATTTCCATCTACTCCCATGCCTTCAGTTACAACCTAGAGCAAGACCTAGTCATGACCAACCTCTCCAGCCTCATTTCCCATCATCCTCCACCCCCTACTTCATGATCCTGAGAAACCATACAACTGGTAGGACTTGACACACATCATGCTTTTCATACCTCAGTGCCTGTATATGTATTATTTCCTTTATCTGAAATGCCCATCCCGCACCGTCTGTGTTCCCACCCTTCTTGAGGTGACTGTTTCCTTCTTATCCTTCAAAACTTAACTCAGGTATCATCAGAAAGCCTTTACAGGCCCTTGTTCTTTTTCCCTGCCCAAGGTAGGTTCTGTATAGTACCCATGCTTATCCTTTTAGTACAGCATTTACCAGTAACTTATTGCAGTTACCATATAAAGATCTGCTTCCCCACCGTACTGCTCCTTATGACCAAGAATCATGTTCTAGTCTTTGAATAATCAATGCCTAGAACAGTACCTCATTTATAAGAATTACTGAACAAATCCTTATTGATTGAACTTAAATCTATATCATAAACTTTTTAAAGTATGCAATGTTGTGACCTTAAGTACATTCACATTTTTGTGCTCACTAGAAGCTATCTGGATTCCATACCTATAGGCCAACTTGCCTCCATCCCATCTCTACATTCTTGCCAGTGTGCTCCTTCTAAAAGGTAAATGATGTTACTAGATGAGTTAAAACCCTTTTATTGCTTCCCACTGTCTACATTAGTGGTTTCATCACAAAGTTTTCACAGGTCCAAGCTGCAGTAAGAGAAAAAAAATCAATGGACCAAGGTTTTCTAAATTTTTTCAACTTAAATGTTGGGTAGTTAATGAATGGCAACATTAATCAAAATAAGAAATACTGAAATATGCATGGAAGGTAAAATAAGCTTTGTTTTAGATATGCTCGTTATCATATCCTGTGGAATAACAAGAGATATCTTGAAGGCAGTTGGATATTTGAGTCTGAAACTCAGAGGAGAGTTTTAGGTTAATGGTCTGTGTTGGGGAGCCATAAGCATTTAAGTGGAATCAAGGGAACAAATAACAACTTTTGAGGAAAGTATGAAAAGTGTTATGAAAAGGTGATAAAACAACATCTAAGAGACCAGCAGAGGAAGAACAGCCATAATAGTAAAAGAAGAAACTACATTTAAATCTTTTTTGCATCCTGCTGCCATGATTAAAAGAGGGCAAGATCTTTGATACTAATGGCCAATGCAAAGGGCAGCATTTCTAGTGGCTTTTCTGTCTCCTCTACTGGAAGGATGATTTTTATCCATGTCTCTTGGATTTCCCTGGTTCTTTCTCCTAGAAAAACGAAATTCAGAAGCCAAATATGTTTGATCAGGCAATCTCGTTGCCTAAATAGTAGAAATGGAATGTTTTTTTCTGTGGAGGAAATTGTCCAGCCAACAAGAATTCTCCTCTCCATTGACAGATTAAAAAATTGCTCTCAAAAATGGAAGCTATAGAGAGATTTTTCAGTTGAGGATAAGGAATTTGTCCTGTTTTCACTTCTTTCTCTCACTTTGCAAAAAATATCTAGTCAGTAAGAGTAGTCCAACCCCATAAAAAAATCAAAAATAAACCTCAAAAGTCACAGTACTTTTGGAAGCAATGTAGCACATCAGAGAGATGAGGGTTGTGGTAATTACACCTTGCAATGTATTCCAACTCCAAAATTTAATAGCAGTATGGCTCTGATCAAATTACCTTCTATATGCTTTGGTTTGTCATCTGATGATGACATCTACTCCATGGAGTTGTAATGAAAATTAAATATGTGCATAAATTACTTCTTATAGTTCCTGGCACATAGTCAGTATTCATTATGTATTACTTGCCTTTTAAAATGTATCACAATATTCATTAAGATTGAAAAATGAAAGTAAACCAATTCAAAAAATTGGTAAATAACTTATGGTTCATCTACTTGATGGAAAACTATGTATTTCATTGTAGTACATACATCTTACATAGTCACAAAGAAAGTATAAAAGTGATGTTAACTGAAAGAACTAGGATTTCTCTCTGAAGTGTAGCTGCAGATGTATTTTTTAAGTTTACAAAAAATTTTATGTTATAGAAAATAATAGATTGTAACTATTATTTCCTACTTATGTACAATGTCATCAATTTACTTTCTTATAATGTGTTACTAAACTAGCAGATGAAATACACCAGTAAATACTTACCCAATTTGGGTTGGCTTCATGAACGCAGCCTGAAGGGGGCTACTATGCCACAGCTAGCCAAGAGGGAGTCCGGGAAAAAGTCTGGAACTGCCTAAGAGGCAAGAGACAATTGTTTCAGGGTGCGCAAGGAGAGTGGATTCAGAGCACTGCCTAAACAAGCTTGAGAGACAGGCAGGAGCCGCAGCTATCAGCACGAACCCCAGAGACGGGCATGAGACACTAAGGCAGCTGCTGCGGCCACCAAGAAGCCTGTGTGCAAGCACAGGTCTCTATCCACACCTCCCCTCCTGGGAGACTGCAGCCCACCACTGCCAGGGTCCCGTGATCCAGGGACAACTTCCCCGGAAGAACAAACGGTGCACCTGCGGCTCGTGCAATGTCACGCCGGCCTCTGCCGCCGCAGGCTTGCCCCACATTCTGTACCCCTCCCTCCCCCCGGCCTGAGTGAGCCAGAGCCCCCAAATCAGCTGTTCCTTTAACCCCGTCCTGTCTGAGCGAAGAACAGATGCCCTCAGGCGACCTACACGCAGAGACGGGGCCAAATCCAAAGCTGAACCCCAGGAGCTGTGTGAACAGAGAAGGGGAAATTTCTCCCAGCAGCCTCAGTAGCAGCGGATTAAATCTCCACAATCAACTTGATGTACCTTGCATCTCTGGAATACCTGAATAGACAACGAATCATCCCAAAATTGACGTGGTGGACTTTGTGTGATTTTCTCTATATAGTTTTTCTTTTACCATTTGTCCTAGGGTTCTGTCTGTACGTTTTCGGATTTTTTGTGAGGTTTTTTTGCTATACTTTTTTGGCACTTGTTATCATTGGTGGATTTGTTTCTTGGTTTAGTTGCTCTCTTCTTTCTTTCTTTTTTTTATTGCTTTTCCTTTTTTTTAATTAATAACAATTTTTTTATTTTAATAACTGTTTTATTTTACTTGTTTTTTTTCCTTCATTCTTTTTTTCTCCCCTTTCTTCTAAGCTGTGTGGCTGACAGGGTCTTGATGCTCAGGCTGGGTGTCAGGCCGGTGCCTCTGATATGGGAGAGCCAAGTTGAGGACATTGGTCGACCAGAGACCTCCCGGCTCCACATAATATCAAACAGAAAAACCTCTCCCAGAGATCTCCATCTCAACAATAAGACCCAGCTCCACTCAGCTACCAGCAAGCTACAGTGCTGGACACCCTAGACCAAACAACTAGCAAGACAGGAACACAACCCCACCCATTAGCAGAGAGGCTGCCTAAAATCATAATAAGCTCACAGACACCCCAAAACACACCACCAGACATGGTCCTGCCCACCAGAAAGACAAGATCCAGCCTCATCCACCAAAACACAGCCATGAGTCCCCTTCACCAGGAAGCCTACACAACCCACTGAACCAACCTTAGCCACAGGGGGCAGACACCAAAAACACAGGGAACTATGAACCTGCAGCCTGCGAAAAGGAGACCCCAAACACAGTAAGCTAAGCAAAATGAGAAGACAGAGAAACACACAGCAGATAAAGGAGCAAGGTAAAAACCCACCAGACCAAACAAATGAAGAGGAAATAGGCAATCTATCTGAAAAAGAATTCAGAGTAATGATAGTAAAGATGATCCAAAACCTTGGAAATAGAATGGAGAAAATACAAGAAATGTTTAACAAGGACCTAGAAGAACTAAAGAGCAAATAAACAATGATGAACAACACAATAAATGAAATTAAATATTCTCTAGAAGGAATCAATAGAAGAATAACTGAGGCAGAGGAACAGATAAGTGACCTGGAAGATAAAATATTGGATATAACTACCACAGAGCAGAATACAGAAAAAAAGAATGAAAAGAATTGAGGACAGTCTGAGAGACCTCTGAGACAACATTAAACGCACCAACATTTGAAATATAGGGGTCCCAAAGAAGAAGAGAAAACGAAAAGGACTGAGAAAATATTTGAAGAGATTATAGTTGAAAACTTCTCTAATATGGGAAAGGAAATAGTTAAGTCCAGGAAGTGCAGACAGTCCCATACAGGATAAATCCAAGCAGAAACATGCCAAGACACATGTTAATCAAGCTATCAAAAATTAAATGCAAAGAAAAAATATTAAAAGCAACAAGGGAAAATCAACAAATAACATATAAGGGAATCCCCATAAGGTTAACAGTTGATCTTTCAGAAGAAACTCTGCAAGCCAGAAGGGAGTGGAAGGACATATTTAAAGTGATGAAAGGGAAAAACGTACAACCAAGATTTTTCTACCCAGCAAGGCTCTCATTCACATTGGACAGAGAAATCAAAACCTTTACAGACAAGCAAAAGCTAAGAGAATTCAGCACCACCAAACCAGCTTTACAACAAATGCTAAAGGAACTTCTCTAGGCAGGAAACACAAGAGAAGGAAAAGACCAACAATAACAAACCGAAAACAATTAAGAAAATGGGCATAGGAACATACATATCGATAACTGCCTTAAATGTAAATGGATTAAATGCTCCAAACAAAAGACATAGGCTGGCTGAATGGATACAAAAACAAGACTCATATACATGCTGTCTACAAGAGACCCACTTCAGACCTAGGGACACATACAGACTGAAAGTGAGGGGAAGAAAAATGATATTCCATGCAAATGGAAATCAAAAGAAAGCTGGAGTAGCAATTCCCATATCAGACAAAATAGACTTTAAAATAAAGACTATTACAAGAG